>NW_020897735.1:4111979-4198348 GCF_003984885.1 Neopelma chrysocephalum
GCCTGCCCTGGGAATGCAGTGCCTGCCCTGGGAATGCAGTGCCTGCCTTGGGAATGCAGACAGACCTGCGCTCTGGAGGACTGGAGAGGCGGATCTCAGAGCATCCCCAACGTTGTTTTACCTGCACATGTCTATGAGTAGATGAAACTGCCTTTGAAGCAGCAGATGTAATTCTCATCCTCTCCGGGAGAGCGAATGGTGCTTTTGCTGACTTGGGAAGGGTGGCAGGACTTGGCTGTTCCCTCTGCCCGTCCCTCTGGTGCCCCTGAGGTGTTTGTGGGCTTTGGCTTTTGGTTGGGGGCTGCAGACCACAGCTGCCTTGGAGATAATCTCAGCAGAGCAGCATTGTTGCTTCAGAGGAGAAAACAGTTATAGCAAAATACACGTTTGTAGAGATAGCAGCAGTGAGAGAGGAAAAGCTTCGTTAGAGTCACTCAGAGAGTAAAGACAGAGCTGGGAAGTGGTCAGTGCTTCAAAACATCCTGTTATGCAGGTCTCATTCACTGGCCTCTTCACTCCTCACATTTCCTACCAAAGTGCAGCATGATCCCTTTTAGCTAGGAGAGAGTGGATTATAAATATCATCACAGATGAGTAAATCCTTCACTGGAGTGCTATTTCCTTTCTAAATCACAGCCCTTTGTGCTGAGCACCCTGTAATCATCAGGAAGTGTTCGGATAGAAGAGCAAATGCACTTGTTTTCATACCCTCTGCCCTGTCATTTTAGTGCTATTTGAAGAGGATTTTAGCAGGTAAATAATCTCACGTTGCAGCCAACTTTAGTACACACAAGCTTTTCTGGTTTTCCCTCGCTATAATTAACCTGGGGCAGAAATAACTGTGGTGTAATATGAAGAAACACAGGTTTGAAGCTTCCCAAAGCTCAGTATATCTAGTGAGGAGGATATGTAGTAGGACACAGCAGTGTCTACATATTTAACCTAAGTGCCATTCACTTCCTGTGACTGTAGGGATAGCAATGCAATGTTTGACTTCAGTTCAGGACCTGCTTTGAGCATCTCAAGGAACCATCATCCAACCAGCTGCTCTGGGTGGACATTGCAGGCTGGAAACACTTGTCCTGCAGGGACCCACTCAGAGCAGAGTGGTTTGGAGCAGCCAAGCCAGGCACCTCTTTCTTATCAGTGGAGCAAGTGAGACATGTCTAAGTGTTTGTATTCATAGATGCAGGTGCTCCAGCTGTCTAGAGACAAAGGTAGCTCCTGCTCCAGACTGGAAGAGCTGGGCAGAGGCCCCAGGAGGAAGCCTCATGGGTACTTGCTAAATCCCAGGGCACAGCTGAACCCAGGGCTGTTGCTGTTGGCAGCTCTCACCTTCAGGCCAGACACCCAACCAGTGTGGAACATCTTCCCTGCTTTCTGTTGAGGAGCCAAGGAGAGGATAAGCGGGAGAGGATCTCATGGGGCACATTCCTGGGGAGGGGCAAGGAGTCCTGTCTGCTGGTCCCACGCCAAGAGCTGCTGAGGCACTTCCAGTTAGGAGCCCCTGGTTGAAGTGTTCCAGCAGCATTTGGAGAAAGGACCTTCGAGGTGATTCAAAAAAGGGCCCGCCAGTAGCCAAGTGGTCTTTCAGGTCAGCCACCACCTTGTCAGGAGGTGCAGCTCCATCCAAAGTGTGAGCCACGGTACATCAGCAAGGTCAAGCAGGAGAGAACTGGTGAAAAGGGAATCAACATCTTTCCAGGCCAGAATGTCTGCAATAACAAGGAAGGAGGAATGCAGAGGGGAGCGGGCAGTGGCCAGCGTGGCTGAGAATGTTGCATACCACCGCCAGGGAAGGCTCAGACTGCAGGTCTGGAATGGCCCATGGGAAGAATAAAAAAGCTGTTAAGCAGAGGTGTGGACCTGGAGGCAGAAACAGTTCCAGGTTCATCTGTTGAGTGGAGCAAAAGGCCAAGTGCTCAGTCACACCGGGGTCTGGTGGTGATGGCTTCCAGAGCAGGGATGCTCCCCACAGGTTTCATGTGCCAGAGTCCTGCCTGGGACAGGGTGAGCAGCAGGGACCGAGTTACAATTAGTTGTAACCCGTCCTGAAAGCATTTTGTTATTTCTGTAGTATTTGTGCAAGGATTGTTCCTTGTTTATTTTTTCTCTACATTTGTTTCAAGTTAAATTTTCTGCTCTTTTTTTTTTTTTTTTAAATCTTGCTGGTAGCCCAGTTAAACAGTCATCTTTGTAACTGAGTATAATCTTCTAATCTGCTCTGCCCTGGCTCGATGGAAGTGAGTTTGTTTTAAATAGTTGAAGAAAGATAATAAAGAAAAGGGGGAAAAAAAATCTGTCACTTGCAGAATTTACTCTGTGTTTGAAGAGAGCTCTAGGTAAATCCAGGAGAAAGCAAATGCCCTTAGAAAACACACTGCTCAGTCTGCAGTTAAACAGACTGCCCTTGTCCCTCTCTAGTGCCGCATCCCCCCAAAAAAGTACTGACAAACTGAAACAGGTTTACAAAGGACCTGCGAGAATGATTTGAAGCCTGAAACACTTGCCAGCAAGCAAGCTGGATTGAAACTCATTCTAATTAATTCAGCAGAGAGAGCAGGTTAAGAGGCAGCTTGCTCACCATTGTCATCTCACCATAACAAGATGTGATCTTGTCATATCTTGTAATAATTAGATTAGAAGAACTGAATGCTAGAACAAGTTCAAGGTAGAAACAGAACTGAAGTTTTCTGTGACAGTAAATGGTTGTTTTGGTGTTTCCTGTGGCATTTCAGGCTCTGAAGTGAGAGTGAGTGCTCTGAAACACCACTGACTCATGTTGGGTAGTCCCCAACCTGTCCAAAGCCAACATTTAATCCTATAGGCCTGTGGTTTCCTGAGGATTAAGGATAGCTTTGCTCAAGGTGTAGATTACAAATAGACAGATCTGAGCATAGAGACCACTCTAAATGTGTTCATGGAGCAATTCCTGCTGGAGTAAGCACCACTGCAGACCCCAGGGGGGCACACTGGCAGGTTTGGGCAATGCAAGCACAAAGCAGCATGTTAAAAATTTGCTTGACTATGTAGTGCTACCCCATATCTAAAATCCTGCTTCTCCTCAGAATTTTACTCCCACCTGCAAAGAGGAAACCAAAACAGATTATTTCATTATATTTTTGTTTCTTAATACTCATCTCTCCCATCCTATTTTGACAGGGATATAAAGGCTACCCTGGACCGCCAGGTCACCCTGGAGACCAGGTGAGTTTTCCCAGTTCCCAACACTGAACCTTTAAGGAGGGATGGATATGCTGACTGGTGCTAGTTTGGCTCTGGTGCAGCCTGCCCGGTGTGGACAGCCAGCTCCTTCCAGGGAGCTCAGCATATTCCAGGATGTGCCGTGAGCTCCAGTGCTGCCACCAGACACTGACCCAGCATCAGCAGCGCGGTGGGAGGAGACTGCCTTGGACTTCCCAAATTTAATTTCTAAATTTTATTGCTCAACCATGTTAAGTTTACTTGGGGGAAGACATACCAGGTTAACCTCCTCCCCCTTTATTTGTCTTTGTACATTAATTTCACCTGGAATTTACTAACCACATCATGTTAAGTACTAACATGTAATTCCCTTCCCGAAGCCCATTCCCCCTCTCCCCCTTTTCTCCCCCCTCTTTATTTGGTTAAGTCTGATGTTTGCAGTGCAGTAAAAAAAAAAAGGCAATGAATAGCAGGCCCTGTTAGCAGCGATGTTAAAGGATATTATACATGAATCCATTTAGTTTTGAAGAATTTTGGCAGTGCTTCCCCAGCAGTAAAACGGTTCCATATGCCAGATATAGATGCAGCCTTACACCTTCTCTTAGCCTCCTTGTTTCAGACTATCTGCTGCTTTCCCTGCAGATGGAGGGGGAAGGAGAAATCCATGCTTAGTACATGGATCCTATTGACTTTGCTTCTCTGGGTTCCCCCCCCTCATTAATTTATTCCACTGTCTATCCTTAATATTTTTTTCCTCTCTGTAAATGTGCATCAGGTTAATCCATTCCACCTCCTTTTCCCCCAGCTCAAAGAATGGAGCAGCTAAAAATGCTTCCCGAGTGGGACATTCACCTGACCTTCTGTGCCTTTTCTTTTTTCTTTCCAAAGGGAGAACGAGGACCAGCTGGAAGTCCAGGTGCCAAAGGTTATCCTGGCAGGCAGGTGCAGTAAATCTCATCGTGCTGTGCACAGACTAGGGATTTGGGTGTGCAGGTAGCTAAATATATGCCCTGCTAAATTCATGCCCCACTAAAGACGGTGCAGACCTCTAGAAAATGTCTGAGGATTTGAATATTTGACCTCTGAATATTTTCCTTCTTCCCTCCCCAAGATGATGTATCAATGATGTGGTCTTTCAAATCTGAAAGGTTGTTAGGAAATGTTTTGTGCCTATGATAGATAAAACTTGAATTTCTGCAGGAAATTCTGACAAAATTTTGCTTCAGTACAGCAGCAGGGAAAAAAAAACCCACACCAGCAGAGCAAAGAAACACACCTGCAAGCTGCTAACCTGGGATGGAAAAAAGTGTATTGTCAAAGAAGAAGATTTAGATGAACTCTCACTAGTAAAATGCATTAACGTATACATATCTAAACACCTGTAAAATTATGCATAGACCATAAATATATAAATCACATTTGCAGATGCAGGAAGATAGTGAGAGTAAAGCAAGTCTTTGTTTGCATTCTGGAAAAGAAATTCACAAAGACAGCTACAGGAATGGAGGAGTGTGCACTGGAAAATGAATCAAGATTGGACACTTTGCTGTCTTACTGATCTAAGATGCTGAGTAGTAGAAAGCAAATAAAGAATTTGTAAGACCTTAAATGAAATCTATTGGAGGCAGAAGATCCAGCTCTAACATTTTGTGGTAAAATGAGATTGTCATGGCTTTCTAAAATGAACACATAAATGTTGGATCCTGCCACCTTTATCTTTAAGCTAAAAGACCAGGCAGATGTCAAAAAGCCCAAGGGCTCTGTCATGAGTCTTTCAGGCTTATCATGAGTTCAGATGTGAGATTTTTACCCAGATGTCTCCAAGTTATTGGATTAAATGTGAATTAGATCTGCAGAACAAGTCTACATCCCCCTGCCTCAGACTGTCAATAATGTATGACCCATTTTAAATTGAAAATTAAATTGACACCTTGCTTAGCACGCTGGAGAGTGCAGATGGCAGACCTGGATGGGAGCTTTATGCACCTGACTAAATGCTCCATTCATACCCTGAAAGGCCCTTAGAGATGGGCATGCCAAAGAGTCTCCTAGGTGTGAATGCATGTTAGGTGACTAACAAGAAGAGGTCCAAGGTATTTTGGACAGACAAGGTTAATGAATGCTGTTCAGCAATTCAGCCCTTCAGATAACCAGGATGAAATCTGTGCCTCAACATTCGAAGAACAGAAATACCCTCTTAAAACGTGGTTTGGGTCAAGAAAGTGACTTTTTTTTTCTTTTTTTTTTTAAGGCAGCTTTTTTCAGCATATCTCAATGCTGTGTGTATCCAGCATCAGAGCTGTTTACTTTACTGAGATTTTACTACTTGTTACTCCTGTCAGCTGTGCTGGCTCTGCAGCCCTGGGAGAGAGCGCTTGGCTCGGGTTTGGTTTGTGCATCACAGGCAGGATTGTTAACTTCACCCTGATGCCTGAAATCTTTGGCAACAGTGCAGGGGCCAGGAAAGAGCTCAGCCCAATTTCACATCCCAGGCTGAGCCTGCAGTGCTGCCAGCTGAAGAAAATATGGATTTAAGTTTTTTTTTTTCTTCCCCTCCTAGAAAACCCCAACAACATTTGGAACTAGAAAAAAAAAAATTGATCTGGAAACTTGCTAGATGATAAACATGAAAATTCATTTTGCATTTTTACAGTGTTGTTCTTCTGCAGTACTTTAAGTGAGTAGTAACAGGCATAGAAGTAGAATGGGGAATGTATTTTCAATTCTTTCCATGGCCGTTGGTGCTGCAAAGGGTCAGAGATATCACAGTGCCTGCACTGCTAAGTGACTTTCTAGGCTGCAGAAATTAGAGAGGCTTTCTCACTGCATCAGTGTTCCCTAAACAGGTATTGGAATACGTTTGCTATGCATGTGTTTAGTTAGGCAGGAAAATGAAAGGAGGGCTGTTGAGCACAGAGCATCACTGTGTGTCACATCCGAAATGTAATGCAACCTCTGGGCTCCCCACTGCCACAGCCCTTGTGGTCTTTATGACCAGAAATCTCTACTCCAGCCCCCGGGAAGGCTCACTACGTGCAGCAGTCTCAGGTTCTGCCGAGTCCCAGCTCACCAACAATGGGAGATTTGTTATTTGTATCATTTTGTCCTTTTTTTCTCCTTTGTTGATACACCTCGGACTCGGCACTTAAAGCAGAACCACACAGGGACGGTGCTGGGGGGTTGGCACTGCTCGTTATTTTTAGTTAAAGCTTGTCCACATTTGTCTTTGTTTTTTCCCTTCTGTTCTAGGGTTTACCTGGCCCCATAGGGGAACCTGGCCCAAAAGGCACTCGGGTAAGCAGCCTTTCATTTGCCTTTTCTCCGCTTGTTTTTATCAAAGCCTCCTCAAGAAACTTTATACTTGATTTTGCAATCCTGAAACTAGTTGCTTTAAGTTGTTGGATTCAGGGGATTTGAGCTGTGCACTGCTTGTTTATTGAAGCACTGCTAAATTTTTTGAATTAAACATGGAATCTACCGTGATCAAAGTTCCCCAGTAGAGTGCTGGTGATAAAGTCAGAGCTCACATTGCAGGAGGGGAAAGAACAGCTTACAAATTCCTACCAGAGCCTGCAAGCCCCATCTCCCCAAGGCCTCTTCAGTTTCAATAAGTGTGGTTCAGTGGTCTTTGACCACGCTGCACATGGGCTTATTTGGGTACAGTCCTGGTTTGGGAGTGATTTATATCATCATGCAGAACAGCAAGCCAGCATCTTGAAGCCATGTGCAAATACAAACAATGTCTCCTTCCTGCCTGGTTGTGCTCACCAAATATAATTGCTGGGGGTTTACTGCAAGGGATTTTTTTTTATTACTACTTAAGGCTCTTGTTAATCACATTTTGTTCTTTTCCTGCAATTATAAATTCACAATGAGATTCCAAGCCAATAAAATCCCCCGTTTCTCTAACATGTGATACTTTCTCTATATGCAGTAAATTCAACCAGCTGGCTTTCATCACTAGGAAAACTGCAAGGAATAAACAAATGCTGACCCTGTAGCTAGCTGTATTCCTGAGCTGGGAAGGGAGATGGCACGTTCAGTGTCCTGCAGGAGAAGGGAAGATCCAAGAGCACAGCTTGCTCACCTCACTTCTGCAAGGGCTGAAGTTTTTCCTTGATGCATCTGTTTCACTGCCCTACCCAGGACCTTGTGTAATTATCATGTGTGAGATATGTGCAGAATGTCAGACTTGGGAATTATTTTCCACTTTGCACCCCTGAGTGCTGAGGACTGAAATATTTGTAAATACCCAAGAAAGTTATTTCTCAGTTCAACTGCAGTCAATCAGAATTGGGTATTAGGGTGAGATATGCACGTTTTGTGGATTAAGTAAGCCAGCTCTGGACTCTTCTCCATCCTCCACCTCTGTTTTTTAATTCTGCAGGAAGAAGTTCAGGAGTAGTGTGATTTGGTTTGGGATTCAGGAGGCAAAGACAGACAGGATCATTTTAATGTAGCAGTATTTCCCAGCTAGGCATTATCCCTAAAGGAAACACAACCTGAAGGGAGTGATGGACTGGTGAAAAAGTTTGGTGGCATTGGCAGTTAGAGATTTAGTGATGATGGAGAAAGAAAGATGAGAGAAGATCAGTGTTAGCACTTGGCTCTTGTATAACAGTGAGGTGCCCTGCTGAAATCCACTTCCTCTTGATCCGGCATCTTTGGCACAAATCAGTCCTTTGCAGGGGCCCAGCACACAAGGTAACTTTGTCCTGACTGCTGAGCAAAGGGATTAAACACAAGGCTGCCATTGTGGCAAGGGAAGGGGAACGTGGCATTTTATGCAGCAGTGTCTTGTCTGAGCAGGATCCCAAGGCCACAGAGAAATGTGTGGAAGTAGCAGGTTTTATGTGAAACACGTTGGTGCAAAGGAGGTTTCCTTACAGCTGGGTGTCAGAGGATCTGGATGCACAAGATATGCCTCACATATGGATCCAACAAGCCTGGAATGGCACATTCAGCCCCTCCCAGCCCAGGCAGAGCCCTCGGTGCTTTGGGGTTTGCACAAGGTCTTGGTGATGTGACAGAGTGTGCAGGGACAGGCTTCTGGCAGAGCCAGGACTCGCTCCCCTCGGAGCCCTGGTGCCAGGAAAAGAGGTTTGCCTCAGAAGGGGCTTCAATGTGCGACCTCCAGGTGACAAAACACAAGCAGAAAGGTCTTGGTACAGTAGGACAGCTGGAAATGAGCGCCAAAGGCAGGGAAAGAGCCCTTGGGGAGACAAAATGAGTTGTAGGCCTGTGGATTACTTTTGCTGTCACTCTTTCTAACCTTGAACCAAGCTCCATTTCCCTCAGGTACACTTAGAGCCAGCCCAGGTAAGGTCTCTTCTTGCTGGCCTCTTCCTGCCTGGAGTCCTCATGATCCCTGGTGTGAGGGTATGTGCCCTTGGACTACATCGTGGAAGCCAGCACCATGCAGTCCATGGGCATATACACTTGCCTCAAGGTTTATTTCATCACGGCTGCCATTGACCAACGCTGGAGGTTGCTCTGCTGTCCAGGAAAGACAGACTGACTGGAAGCTAATGGAGAAATGTATTTTGACTACTTGTTTCCTCTTTCCTTTAGGGGTATATTGGTCTCCCAGGATTGTTTGGTCTCCCAGGGGCTGATGGAGAACGAGTGAGTATTTTGTGAAGAAAACCTTGGCGTGTTGGTTGAATGCAGTTCTTCAGAGACTGATGTAACCTTCCCTATCCCTTGTTCCTGAGGAAAGAGACAAGAACACTTCATATTTAACTATGCCTTCCTTAGCCTCTTCCTGCCCTGTGTCCCTGTATAATGCTGACATTCAGCTCAGGAGAACCCAGGCTTCAGGCAGGGCCATCAGATCTCGATGTTGACTAGAGAGGAGTTTTTCTGTATTTTTCTTTCACTTAAAAGCTTGCCCTCCTCCTCCCACTCACTAGTTCATCTTAGTGGGATGGGGTGGGGTGGGGAGAATGTACGTAGAAATTCCCTGCTCCCACAGGAGTGACATCCCAGCCACGCTGTCTCAGCATTTTGGATGTCCAACTGGAGATGTCTGAAAAGAGCCTGGGTCTTGGAAGGGAACGTGTCTGGGGTTTTCTGACAATGGCTTTCCTTCCAGTTGGATTGAGTTGGGATGGGGGGCGGGCAGCTGTGGCTGCTGTTCCCATGTGTCCTCCCTTCCTCCCATCCCTTCCCCAAACCCACGTGTTCAGAGCTTTGCAGGACCTCCCTTGCTTTTTTGCTCTTCACCCCCACATCCCCCACCCACCTGCCCTCTTCCCATCCAAGGACCCAGCTCTTCCCACCACAAGAGCTCCTAAAGAATGTCGCTGGAAGACGAAGACCGTTCTATTCCAGCTTTTTCTCCCTCAAATGCAATCTCCAGAAACGAGAGGCCCCGGGAGCATGTGGGAGTGAGCGTGTGCGTGCCTGCCTGGGAGGGGGCTGCCCTGCGCTGTAGCGACGCTGATTTAATGCTTGTATAACTAAATAAGAAACACAAACACAAGTTCTGCAGTGACTGCCTCGGCGGTGGCCTTCACTCGGTTCCAGACCAGTAGCTTAATGACTGCTCCTGCTAAGCACAGCCCCAGCCCGCTGCCCTGGGTGGGGCTGCCTGCGCGTGTCCTCAGGGAGGCCGTAGTTAATGGGTGAAGGTTAATTGTCTTCTGCTCTCGCAGCTGACTGCGAGTAGCTGACATTTTGATTCCCGAACAATGCCGCAGTCATTAGCCTGTTTTGCATTCTCCTTTCTCCTCTTGATTCGTTTTGTATTGTTGGTTGGCTGTTTGCTTTCTCAACCAGACGTGTTATTATTTTTTTTTCTCTTGTGTTTTTTTTCCTTGCAGGGGATCCCTGGAGTTCCTGGGAAGAGGGGCAAGATGGGTAGGCCGGTAAAGTTTTTCCTCGTCTATTATGCAGACCTTGTTGAATGAAACTGGAAAGAAAACATCTGGCTTTTGGCTGGGTCCCTTCATATCTTCTGATGGGAACTAAAGGGGAGATCAAACAAACCTTTCCCTGCCTTTCTTCTCAAACAGGAAGAAAAGCGAAGATAGAGATGCTGTTATCTTCCTTTCTTCCACGCTCTGCCCACTCCGTGTTCTTTTTCACACTGTCTCCATGCTCCCTTGGGTCTTACACTTCTCAGATTCTCTTCCACAATGTCTTCCCCCCTTGTCCTCCCTCTGGCCAGCGTCTTCCCTGGATGCACATTTTAATTCCCAGCCATGATTGCAGCATTCCAGGTGTCCGTACTCCCTCTGTTACATCTCCTGTACTCTCACCAGCCCCATCCCGTTTGCTTCTTTTACTGTGACTCTCTCCAACCCTTGTCCCATCCTGCTTTGTTTAATGCAAGTGCAGTTTTGTATAGGAACCTTTTTGTCCTTGGTGGTGTGACAGATCAGGGGAAGACAAGTTTGAGGAGCAAGGGGACCAGGTAGGTGTGAGAGCTTGGCCAGGAGGAGGGGGTGTTTGCAGGCAGGGCTGAAGACAAGGTGGAAGCTGTCAGAGCTGCATAGAGGAATGAGGAGGGTTGTTCTGACTGTATCAAAAAGCAAGAGCAGGTGGGGAAAATGTTGAAGTAAGCAAAGGAAACAGGGAAAGGACAGAAATAAAGCCTTTCCCACATCAGCCTTCTTCCAAGCAGTTTTGCATGTCTCCTTTAGCAAACTGGATAAAGTTTTTCGCTCCAGGAATCGGTACAGAGATCAGACACGTTGGAGTTCTGTTCTATCTCATTGCCTTTGCACCTTGTCCTTCATGTTAATCTGAGTTTGTCTCGACCTCTGGACATCATTGCATTCACAGGCTTCTTGTAAAACGTCCACTCACCCACACATGGAAAAATCCAGTGCTTTCCCCTTGTCCCTCTTGCATGCAAAACGTGCTTCCCGGGAGTCCCACGCCTACCTCTTGCTGGTGTTCCCAGTGAAAAAGCCATGCAAACATCCCGAGAGTGCCACGTTCACCCTGGCTGTTCTTCTCTGCCTGGGATAGGGACAGGTCAAGCAGTTTCTTTTGGGGAGTAGGGGAAATCTGCACCAGATCTTATGGTTTTGCAAGGGGCTGGTTGCACCAGAACCCCCCGTGATGAATAACTGCAGGGCCCGTGGATGTAACCATGACTCACTGGCCAGGGTAAAACAAACACAGCAACTGTCGTTAGGTGCAGGGGCTCTGCTCTCTGCCTCAGTTCTGCACAGAGCACGCTGCAGTGTTCCAGCTGTTGGTTGGCCAAGATTTGTAATCTTCCAGGCAAGGGTTTTTGTCTGGCGGTCACTGTTACGAGCAAGGGGCTCCCCTGAGATCAGCGGGGAACCTCTCAGCCGTGGAGACATTTAGGCTGGGATCTAGAGGAGGGATTACATGGCTGAGCATGAGAACCATTGTTCTGCTTAGTTCCTTCAGAGAGTTTGGGCTCCATCCCTGTTTTAAGAAATCTTGAATGGACTGATGCTGCCGATTTGTACTTCCAAGCGTGAACAGAAAGATTAAGTGACATCCAGAGTTATTCAGGAAGTCACTGGGAGAATGGAAAGCAGGAGCCAGCTGACCTGGTTCCCTTCCCAACACTTATCTCTTGGCTGGTGCTGTCTCCCAGCTGGTTTAGGGTGTTTGTGAACCTTCAGGGATTTTCCTGGTCTGTCCCATCTCTCCCATCCCCACGTTTGCTGGCGCGGCTGCTGTTCCTGTGCTATCTCAGTGTTGTCATTGCAGGGGAGAGCACTTGGAAGCCCTTATTAGGTGCCATCACAGCTGGTAAATACTCTGAAGAGTAGGGAAGGAGTTGGTATCACACATATTTCTCTGCCTAGCTTTGTTTGGGGAGACCAGCAGTGGGTGAAATGCTCAGCTGAGGAGGAGCAGGGGGCTGGGGGAGTTTGCATGTGACACCGTGGGCCTCTGAGAATGATGTAAGAGGGAATGATTAAAATAGAAGAACTGGACATGAGTCAGACCTTGAAATCCTTCCAGGGAAGTTAAGTTTTGCAGAGCTGTGAGGGACATGATGAGTCTGTCATGGAAGCAGTTGACTCCACCTCCCTGCCCAGCATCAGCGATGCGGGAGGCGAGTGCATCCAACATGTGGGCCCTGGAACTCTGGAGAGGGAGAGGGCTGGGGGTGGGCTGGGGAGAGAGCTGTGATTGAAGTCCAGTGCACAAGGGAGGCTGGAATAACATCTCCAGATCTGAGTCTTTTAGGGGTGGGCTGGAGAGCTGGGGCTGAAGTGGCTCGTTGCTTAAACCTTCAGTGTTGCCAGTGCAGTGGCTGATAGGAATGGCTTTTTGTGGTGTTTTTATGGATTTTTATGGAGTTCAGTTGAGCAGCTGACAAAAAAAGAAAAAAAGAAGATAAAAAAGGGCCCATTGGTGTGAGGTCAGCACCGTGCTGGGGGGAGGAGTGAGAGAAGCTGTTGTTACCCTGTCTTGCCATGCACAGACAATGTGTCAGTCCCAGTTCATCTTTAGGAAGTAGCTGAGCTGTCACTGAAGGAAATGACCCATGGGAAGAGCAGGAGATAGAGGTGGTTCAAGAAACATCAAGCTGCAAGTGCTGTGCTTTTCTTACATTGTGGGAGATGGGTAACCACAATCAGAAATATCTGCACTGCAGCTTGTATTAAACTTCAAATAGAGTGGAATACTTTCAGAAGTTCCTAAGCCCTGCTAGAGGAAAATACTTTAAAGCAAAATTTCAGGAAATATATCCAAAGAGCTTTGAGCTCTTTTTTAGTTAATTTTCATTTTTAATGTGTACTTATATCTTTCTTCATCCAGAGAATATCAATGCTGCACCAGCTGTGTGATTTTTGCTTACAGTCTATTAGTAGTATTATTTTAAAAGAGGTAGAAAGAAAGGAGTAAATTTAGTTCCAAGCCATACTTAGTAGTTCTTGGGTTCATCTGAGGTCTATTCACAAGTCAGTCAAACACAACTGAGGTTTTTTTATATTTTTATAAAAAGCTGGTGGTGCTGTTGATCCCATGCCCAGAGCTCAGAGCCTCACTGTGTCAGCTACCACACAAACACCTTGTGAAAAAAAAACCCTGGCCCAAAGGATCCACAAACCAGCCCAGAGTCAAACCATCCCCAGGGCTGGAAGATTTTGGTTACAGTAGCACAAGCAAGTCATTAATACCACAAGCAGATATCTCAGATTCCCTGCCTGTCTCTCTCTGCTCATCGTTACATTCATTCTTTTGTCCTCCTGTAGCTCATGTTTGTGAGTGATGCACCAGCTGTGTCCCACCAGCTGTCAGGTGCTGGGATGGGGGTTCCTGCTGACCTCAGGCAAGGGAGGGAGGCAAACACCTCCTGGCAGCTCTGCCAACAGGCTTCACCCAGCCTTTGGCAAGTGCCAATGTGTTGCTGAAGAAACAGCTTGAGAGGCAGAGTAGGTTGTGTGAGCAGCAGGCTCAGGGGGAGGGTTTGCATGCAGGACATGTGGCCAGGTAGACTGACACCTCCACCTGTGAGAATGGCTGGAGGATGCCAGGGCAGGGTGGGGAGATGCTGCGTTGCTCTCTGATTACACAGGAGCAGGACTTGGGACCTGCATTCTGCCCTTGACGTGCAGTGTCAGACAGGCTGTTTGGCTCTTCTTGGCTGTGTGCAACACAGGGGTAGCACACTCCCTTTGGAGAGCTCTCCCTTGAGCTCAGCAGCTGGAGCTTAGCATGGAAATGCCAAGGATTATGGCTCATGCGTCGAGGAAGATGTGATATAAAGCGGCATGTGGATTTTAAGTATTAGGGATCAGCGTGTAGGTGAGCCCAGAAGTCTCCCTTCCCTGTGCCTGTCAGCCCCAGCGTGCAGGCAGTGAGAGCCAGCAGTGATCTGGCAGCCACTGGGACGTAGCCTCAGTGTTTGTTGTGAGGATCAGCGTGGTGGCAAAGTGCCGGAGCTGGCACTGCTTCCCATGGGCTGACCACAGCCGGGATCCCCCTCGCCAGCTCTCAGCCTGGAACACGCCAGCTCCTTCTCGCCAGGCTGTTTGTCATGTCTGCTCTCCTCTCCCATGTTGACTTATGGTGTATTAACTCCTGCCCCCAGTGAACACCAAGTCACAATATATTGTTTTTTCTGTCAGAAGAGGGTGTGATACCCCTGCCCTCCCCACAGGGTGGATGGGCTCTTGCATCACCAGAAAAGGCATTGCCTTGTGGGAGGCTCTAGATAGCCAAAAGCAGGGCTGCCTCTGGGTTAGGAAGGTTTCATTTTACAGCCTCCCCCAACCTTCTGATGGATGGCTGAGATAGCTTTGTGGGGAATGTCAGAGCGTGGGGCTTTGCCAAGTTACACAGTCTCAGCTGTTGTCCGTGCAAACAATGGGGGGACATGCTTTGCCATGTGTCTGGGAAGGCTGGCATAACCACAAATTACTGAAAAAATAAATTTTGCTCCTCTCCGTAGGGACTAAGACCATAAACAGCTCCTCTCTTGCTCCAATCTTTTCTCTGCTTTGGATGCAGCTGAGACCCTTCCCTGCATTTGGAGTGAACCAAGAGTCTCCTGCACCACGTGGGCTGAGATTTGGGAAACTGGTAACAGCATTTTAAAGTACCTGTAGGTAGGTGTGTAGGAGCTGATGGACAGGACTTGGATAGCTCTGTTTTGTGCCAGTGCCCCAGCATAGCACCAAAATGTTTGGTGCCTTCTTCAGGAAGTGATTGATTTAAGAAAAATAATACACTTTTAATCATTCTATTTGCATGAAAAGTTCAGTGGAGGTCCTGAAAACGTCTGTTAATTAGAGAGATTTAGCCCATGCATTGGATTTCTCCTGTTAGTCGTGCAAGTTAATTCTTTGCTGTACTTTTTCTTTGCTAACCTAAATTTTTGAAATAGATTTAGTTTGAGCAATCAGTGACTTTTTTAATGCTTAAGTTGGACCCTGAAACTGGGCAGCTGGTCTCTCCACCCCCCTGAGCCTGGTTCACCACTCTGAAATGCAGGCATGAGCCCAGAGCAAATGTCACCATCTCTTTTTGGCCTGAGTTGTGTTCCACATGTGTGGAGCTTCCCAAATCTCGGCGGTGAGGTGCTCACATGGTTACTTACCACATGCTCCTATGTTCATGATTACATCATCCAAATAACCTGGAAAGGTGGACGATATCAGCATGTGTTTAATTTTTATAAGAATCAGCAAAACAGAGTACTGAAAACACAGGGAAAAGGGTTTGAAAAGTGCCAAGACTCATAACTTCTACTGAAAGAAAAGAAATAATCCCAAAGATGGGTTTTTTCCTAAGAATGTCCCTAAGTGACTTGTCGGTCATCATTCAAAAATCTTGTGAGGAGTGGAACCAAGGTCTCCCAAGCATTACTCTTTCATCCTTCAGAGAAATGCTCATTCATAAATCAAAGTTCAAAAATAATTATCTTTAGAAATTGTAAGGAAAAAATAATACAACTATCACTTTTGAGTCTGAAAGCATTTTGATCACAAAAGCTTGACTACCATGAATAGTAGGCTGCTTGATTTGGAAATCTTGGCCATAAATAAGGAGGAGCTGTGGCAGGTTCAGTGCTCTCTGGTATTAGGCCAGTGAGTCTGTGCCATGGGAACTTGGTTAGAGCCCCACAGACGGGGAAGAGATCGTGTAGCAGCAGAAAAGGAACAGAGCAGGAGGGTGGCGGGGCTGGCATTTAACATCAGTGATGTTTGATTTAGGGGGCTTCAGGAGATTTCTGCTGGTGTTGTTCTGGAGGGCTATGCTTTGGCTGGAGGGAGAGTTATGTTTAAAAATGCCATGAAATCTTTATCCAAAGAGGAGGGGGCACAGAGCTGTGAAGTTTCCCAGGGAGAGAGAGCAAAGCTGCCTTTTGGGTGACAGAGGAGCGGAGCTGCAGCAGGACCGACAGTCCATACCCAGCCAGGGATGGCATCTCCCTCTTTACAGGGGTCAAAACTGCCACAGCCCCTGGTCTAGACTCCTCCATGGAGTTACAGCTGGAGAGCAGGCACACCAGGAGCACAGGGTCTGCCCGGCTCCCTTTGGGATGACTCCCTCTGGGGCTGATCCAGCCCCTCACCCACCTGCAGAGGCTCAGTCTGCTCTTCTCACCAAAAATGCTCTCAGAGGTGTAACCTGCCAACATAAGCTACACTTGTTTGTTTTATTCTCCTCCTTTTTTTCCAGTGAATGCTTTCTCTCACTCTCTCACCCTCAGTCCTTCTTCTCCACCACCTTTTTTTTTCTCCTCCTTTTTTTTTTCCCCTTACTTAAATTGTTTGACTTGCAAGTTCCATCCCTGGAGAGACTCCTGGGCAGTGATTCACCTGGCTGGAGCCAACTGGCAAATAGTCTTTTGCAGACAAGACAGGAGGGCTGGTTGGTTTGAGCAACTTCACCTTCAGCCAACAGGAAAATAAAATCCTATTTTTGGAGAAGGACTCTGTTGGCGTGAAGACCTGCCAGGATTCCTCGGAGCAGCAGCTGCCAGACTGCCTCCCTTACTCCTTCAGGGAAAGTGTTTTAAACTGAATCAGATGTTGTATACATACAACACACCCACCCACATGTGAACACCTGAAAAGATTTTGGAGGAGCAGAGGACATGGTGTGTCTGACCAGTCCCTGCTTCCAGGGACAAGACACAAAAAGCGGTAGCGTCTGCTGGGACCAGGAGGAGCCTTTGGCTGACAACAGCCAGAAGAAAGGGCAGGCTGCTCCGTTTGCTTTAAGCAGAGAAAGAAAGGAAGGGGAGGTGGAGGGGGATGTAATCCCCTGATGAAGGAGGAGCTGGTTCCAGTGTCTGTCTAGGTCTGGTTGTTCTCAGCAGGAGCCTCCTGGTGTGTGAAAGGATGCCCTTTACAGGGAGTGGGGATGAAAAGGAATTAAAGCACTATTGGAGCATCTCAAAGATAGAGGCTTTGTTACTGCTTCAGCTTCAGACTTCTTGGTGTAATCTGGGATAAATCAGTTTGTGTCTCCCTGTGTCTCAGTTCACTGAGTACAGCGAGGACAAACTGTGCAACCTCTGTAAAGCTCTGCTTGGGCTGGGACAGGAGAGCACAGGAGCACCAGGATCTTGCTTAGTGCAGAGCATCTGCTTGTGTGCTTTTCCTCCAAATCCCCTTCAAACTTCATCTTGCTTCTTTCATTGAACTTCTCCCTCAGACAATGCAAAATCCATTCAGCTGGACGTTTGCCCCCACCTCCTCTCTGTATTTCCCAGCTGTGAGATAGAGCCAAAAGTTTTGTCATACCTGACTTGAGCGGCTGTGGAGGAGCACCCCGCAGGCTCTTGGCCAACACAACTTGTTAGTCGAGCGTTTTCCTCCCAGCTCTGCTGCCATTTGCCATTCCCTCCCCTGTCCTGGTCCTTCCCTGCATGCCCCCTCCCTCCCACAGAGCAGGCAGGACGCGTGGCTCCATATTTTTCACTGGGATGTTTTCCGTTGCCGTCCCGATTCTTGAGCGTAGTTTCCAGGGACCAGTTTTCCTGGAAAAAACAGCTGCACCCTGAAAAACGATGGATTTTCTGTACCAAAACCCCCTCTGCACTCGCTTTGGGAAGGTCAGGAGACTCTGAATCTGTTGGGCTCTTTAATCTCTTTCACAAGTCTCCTGTAATGGGCTGCCAGTTGCGACCTGCCTGTCTGCCAGCACCATAAAATGAGCTTCCTGCCCCATGTGTTCTCCCTCAGTTTGGGCTCCTCAGGCTGCTGGAGCAGTGCATGGGAGAGGAGAGGTATTGCTGCTTACGGGAAAAAAAACCAATGGGATAACAAAGTCTGCTTGTAACTTTTAGGCTGCTTGTTTTGGTTGAATAGTGCTAGTTCTGTTCCTCAGGAACATCTCTCCTTTTTAGGTTCAGGCAGGAGAGGCACTGAAAAAATAGCTTTTACAGACGTGTGAGATCCAATAAATTAGGACACTGTGGTCACTGGAACTGTTATTGTGGTTTAAACTGCTACTGCTTACCCCATGGAAAGAAAGTGCTTTCTTTTTCATTAGGGGCTTAGAAGATTGATTGTTTCCTGCTGTGCAAGAGCTGTGCTGGGATAGCTTTCACAACCTGGTTTGGGTCTTTGGAGACTGCATGGATGCTGAAATATTCTCCTTCATGCCGCAGCCACCAGCCTTAGCCTCATTTAATGTGCAAAAACCTGTTAATACTTGTGTGCTAAGCTCAACTGGTGGGCTAGGACTCCTGGGGTTAGTTGAATTAAAGCTGCTCTTTCCATTTGTCTCCTCCTCAGGGTTTGTTTTCTTACAGTTTGGGCCAAAAAGTGCCAGGGGACCACCCAGCAATGGGTGAGCTGTGGCTGGGGGCTGGTCATGCCAGCAGCCAGATGGTGTTAAGGACAATCAGGTGTTGTCAAGGACGGGGCTTTGGTGCTGAGTGTTGTCCTGTGCCTGGCTGGTGTGCCAGTGATGCCAGCCCACACTGTTCTGGCTTTTCTTCTCACTTCCCTTCCCCTTTGACCCTTTTCCATCCCCTGCTGAGGATGGGCAGGACCCCGAGCTCTGAGGGCAGTCACGGTGTGCTGTAAATGCCAGATCTCTTATTTACTGGGTAGCACTGGCCAAGCAAACTCAGGTGCTCAGCTTTGCATCAAAATACAGGAATAATCTGGTTTTCTAAATACATGGAGATTTAGTATTGGAAAGCCTGTGTAATAAGCTGGATTTTTATTAACTGTATTACCAAATGCCTCAAATCTCCTGTCTTTAAGCAGCAAGGTAAGTGCTGGAAACTGAGGCATAAAAAGAAATCAGTGGGAAATATTTGAATTTAAATAGTTCCTTATCTGGACACTTTTATCCTGGCAGACGAGCACATTGTTTATGTCACGTTGCAAGAGTTTTAAGCCAAATTTAGAAAGTGGTTTTAGTCTGGAGCAAGCATTCCCCTAGGTAGTATTATGCTGCTGTAGCAATATCGTTTTCATTGTGCCATTTGAAGTAGTGAAATCTCCCCACACTGGCAAAGAGCTTCTCTTGACAGCAGACACCCCAGCAGCCCCAGGGCCAGGGTGCTGCTCACTGGCATCCATGGGTCACTCTGTGCCCAGCTCTGCCCTCTGAGAAAGTAAAGATGCAGCTGAGGGAGTGCAGAAGGCTGTGACTGAAATCTGCAGCAGCGTAAGTACAGTATCAATCTGTGCACACTCATATTTTCCTTGGCAAGCTGTATGACTGTAAACAGCAAAGTATTCCAAGGCAGTCTTTTTTTTTTTTCTTTCTCTTGACTGAGCAATGAGTTTTCCCTGCACATCTCTCTTCTGATCTGATTGATTCAGCATGTAGCAGAATTATTTCCCCCCCTTTTTTCATTAAAGAAAATTGTAGGCCCCCTGCCTTCTCGTTATATTTGACGTCTTTGTCTCTAGATGGCAGAAGGCAGTTTCCAGTGGTTGCTTACCACAGCTTCTTGGCATGTGCACAGGCCTGAGGGATGTAGTGCCTAGCTGGAAAAAGGCAGATAACTTTCCTGTTCACAGGATTCCCATAAAATAGAAGTGCTGAATCCAAGCAAGCCATAGCTTGTGTTTATTCAGGAGTGTGCTCTGCATGCTGGAGGGAATTGGTACAGAAGAGGTGAAATGCTGGCTCTGAGCTCAGTGGCACAATTTTGGTTGTTTTAAACAGCTCTTCCATCTCTCACCTTAGATATGACCAAGTATCTTTTTGCCCAGTTGTGTTGCCCAGGAGTTATAAACCCTTGAACACGAAGGAAAGCCTTGGATGACACCTTTGACTCCCAGAGTTTCCTGTTCTGTCTGCTGTAATCATTTCAATTTTCAGTATTGCTGATGGGTTTCCAGATTGTGTGTTGCTGTTGCATTTCCCTTGCCTTAGGTTTCCTTTTCCCAAGTAACCAGTGTTTGTAGTATACAGGGGAGCAGGTAGGAGGAGAGAGCATCCTTCTGGCTCAACAAGGACCATCCTCTCCCTGCCTGCTCCATCCCTGTCTCTTAAGCTCTCAGCTAGTCCAGAACATGGTTGTGTTGTTCTTTGTATCTCTGGTGAGTTTTACCAGAACTCCCAATTTGAGTCAGAAGTAACACACCCAGTAGCAGTTGCAACTTGTTGATGTGTCTCTGGAGCACATCTCCGGTGTAGCCTCAGCTAAGAAATGCTGCTTACTCTCTAAAACTGCTCCATTCAAAACAAGAAGGAGGAGTGGTGGTTCCAAACTGAAGCACAGAGGTAAATGTTCTGGCTAAAAAGCCTTTTATATGCAAATATATTCTTTAATTTTCCATCTTGATGGCCACAGTTAGAATAGTGTGGAGAATACTGTGAGATTTCAGCCCTGGATGGATTAACCAAACCCAGGAGTCAAAGACTGGGGCTGGGCTCTGTGTATGCTCTGGCCATGGGGAGCTTCTCTGGCAGATGATTTTCCTTTTTGGCTCAGAGTCAGAGGAGGTGGATGCTGTGTCATGTTTTATCTCACTCCATCTGAAGGATCATGCAAGGAAAAAGTGGAGAGTCACAGCCCTCTCCTGCTTCAGTGTCACAGCCTCCACTGTAGCTGAAGTTTGGAGTAGCCCTGAAGTGCTGATGTTTGAGCTGGTCCCTGATGGCTCTTGGCAGCCTCCTCCCTGCCAGTCCTGTGGTAAAGGAAGTTCAAGTTCAGGGGAAAATTAAGTCCAATCCATCTTAAACTCAACTGCTTCCTCCTTGTAAGTGTCAGTGGAGTGACTAAGAGGGTTTCCTAACCCCAGAGGTTGCGTGCCCCTGTCTGCTGAGCACTTCCTGAGGGAGACAGAGCATGACAGGACAGGGAAGAGCAAGCTGCTGTGGGATTTATTTGTAGCAGGGAATCAGGGGGGCTTGGTGGAGTAGCTCAGGGTCTGTCTAAGAGTGTGTGAGAGAACGTGTCACACCACCATGTTCTGGCTCTGGCTCAGTACCTCCACTCCCTCCTCTATAATTGTCTGAAGTCTTCCAAATTTGTATCGGATATAATGAGATGATGAAGTTGTCTTTTGTGGTGACTTTTTCATGTAGTAAACATGGCCTTTCACAGCTCTGGGGTGTGGACTGTAATGAGTTTGGAACCGTTTGTTTCTCTGGCAAGCTGAAAGGGAGTGAATTCACCAGGAATCTTTGATCAGCTCCATTAAGCATCTGTATGGGCTCCAACAGGCATTACACTGTCCAGCTATCCTATGAGAAGGGGGTGCTGTTAAAATGACTGTGTTGGGAGATAGGATGAACTAATTCAGATTGGCAATCCATTTTTTAATATAGTCATTGCAGTGAGATTTATAAATTCTTCTAAAACATAAAAGTACTGACTTTTATGGAAGTATCCTGTTATTAGGATATTTCTACCTGAAAGAGGCTAGAAAGCACTGTATCTTTAAACACAGAGCTTGATGTTCCAAATGTGGGATTATTGTTTCATGTGTAAACTACACAGGATTGCATATTCCTTGTTGGACATACTGGAGCATATGGATGAAGTAAATGAAGGACAGCAGCACTGATTTCCACCCTTTCTCCCTGCTATGCCCACTCACATCATCTTTCAAACCTCACTTGCCATGCCCAGGGCTGACAACTGGTGCTAAGGAAAGGCAGGGCTGGACAGAACCCGCAAGAGAAGGTGTGAACAAGTCCAGCAGCTTCAGCACTGGGCAAGGAAAAAGCCTTCCCTGTCTTCTCATTGACTCTCCCCCTCAAGGCTCCCGTTCGTGAATGTGCATTTCCCATCCGAGCTCATAAACAGTCCTTCTGGTTACCCGTCATTGGCCCCAGGGGAGAGCAGTGAATCAGCTTTTGGCCTTGTAGAGCTCCTTGCTGAGCAGATGTGCTGGTGGGGCAGGAATGGTTTGGATGAGGACACACAAGCTGGTTGTCCCACATGTCCCCGTGCCCTGCTGCTTTCCCAAGTGCTGCACTGGGTGCAGGGGGGTGCATTTTGTGACTGACTGTCTTTACACCAGCCAGCCTCAATAACTAACATTCGTGTTTGCCTCCTCTCCTCAGGGTTTTCCTGGTAATTTTGGGGAACGAGGACCTCCAGGCATCGATGGGAACCCTGTAAGTTGATAACTTTTTCCTTCCTTTCTTTCTATTGCAGTAGATGCTGTACTGCATCAAGCTGAGTGAAGCTTTTCAGTTTGGTGTCAGCTGCTGGCTGGTTTTATCCCTCCTGAGAAACAAATGTACATCCCTGCCCTGCTTGAGCTGCCCTGCTGTGAATTTTTGTGTTCAATTCCTGTAACTGCCAGCTCATCACTTGCCATTAGCTTTCTGTCTCCCTCTCTTGCCTTCCTTGCACCTCACTCTTGATAGTTGCTTTCTCATCCTGAGGATGTGACTAGAAGAAAATCAGGAGAGAAGGGGGAGGGATGTTGCTCTGGCTGAGCAGGCAGTGGTTGGACCGTGTTGTCCGTACCACAGGGCACAAGAAGTGCCAGATTCCCCACTCCAGTGCCTGGGAGCACCGAGGGACTCACTCCCCAGGCTGCTGCCCTGCCCCATGCCTCAGGCTGCCCTGGAACTCCACAGGGAGAAGTCTCCAGTCTCCAGAGCTCTTGGCCTCCCCCTGGTCTTCATCTGACCCCTGCTGGCTTACTAAGAATGGGATGTGTCTCCTGGGAATTGGGTCAGAATGGTCACAGAGACCATTTAAGCAGCTGAGTGCTGATAAGGTTTAATTTGCTCTGCTCTTGTAGCACTTAACACCACACAGTTGGGGATGTGTTGTGTTTTCCTCTTCTCTCAGAACATGCCCTCGTGGATTGCAATAGTTCTCAGATGTATTAATTATTCTTAATTATTTTCTGAATGACTTTGTTGGTTCTCCCTCAATTAGCATGTGAGCAGCACTGATTCATCTTTGAAATTCCTGCTGTCTTGGTTATTCACACACAATCACCGTTGCCGCTCTGGTGTTTGATGGGATGATTTGTGTGAAGTAACCCACTCCACATGTGTCTGCAAGTTCCCATTCGTCATATATGCAGCCTAAAAGTTATTTTCACAACCTACTCCAATCACTAAGCCAAGCTCAGCTACACTCCAGCTTTTGTGGGAATTCAACACAAGAGTCATAAATGCAGTGAACTGAAAGAATTTGATTCCCAAGGAATACTTCTGCAGGACTTTTCCCATCCTTCAGTCAACTTAAGCCATGGGCCAGAGTGGAATCAGTAGTCCCAAAGTAGAAGCCTTTCTGATTGTATTGCTATTTCCAGCCAGCCCACCAGGAAGAGCAGGAATCCTGAAGGTCAGGAAGACTTTTTTTTTTTTCCCAAAATAATTTATTTTGTTTTCTTTTAAACATGCAAGTTGTCTAAGGCCCATTCAGAAGATATCCTCAGTGCCAGCCAGCTGAACGGCAGTTCCCAGAGCAGCAAACGTCCCTTCCCTTAATTCACCCAGAACCATCGCTCTTCTTTCATCTTATCAACGGCTTTTAAATATTAATGTGCCTTGGAGGTTGCAGAATGAAAACAGCCTGTTTCGGCTGACTTAAAGGGAGGTTCACAGGGTCACGAGCGGAGTCACAGACGCAGAAAAATGCCAGAAAGTCTGTTTGTGGAGCACACAAATATGCCGGGTTTGGTAGGTGGGGGGTGCGGCTGAGCTGCCGGCAGGCGGGAGGGCTGCCACGGTCCGGGGCTGCCACATCCTCTGTTTGATCCGCTGCTCTCGTGGGGATGGCTGAAGCCGACAGTCTCTGATCTGCTTTCCGTCCCCTCCAGGCAGAGCACAGGCTCTTCCAACCCCGGGGGCCTTCTCCCGTCCTACCAGCTCGCTGAGAAATGTTGAGCCATCGCATTCCAGATCCCCATTCCCGGAGTGCTTAGCCACTCCAATTAGGCTCTTAATCACAGGAATTAGACATGGGAAAGGGCTGTTGATTCATCTCCTTCTCTCTTGTCCCAGTGCCCGGTTCATGCACTGAAGAAAGGAGAATAGAGCCTGATTTCCCTCACAGGTCAGGGACCAGCCTGTCATTACTGAGGGCCAGGAAAGACCACTTGTAAATCCTTCATTTCCCAGGGCAGAGAATGGCTCCAATTAACAACCAGTCTGTCCACATCTCTCAGGGGAGTCCACCCCCTCCTCTTCCAAGAGGAAATCCTCTTCCGTTAGCCATGAGGTCATGCATTTCAACATATATCCTTTCTCTTGAGGAATATCCACATGACATAACTCAGACATATGGGAAGTCCCTCTTGAAACTTGTGGGACCAAGAGCTGACCATCCACCCAGTCCACAGTCCAGCCACCCTGGGAGCCTTCAGAGCTTCCTGGGAAACCCAGGCCACCACGCAGCTCCTGTGCTCAGCATTCCTGGGATACTCCCTCTTCTTTCTGAGCCTAGTAATGCCAGGCCTTGACTATAAGCTCAAAACCAACCTTATAACAGTAGCTCTGAGGACACAGCAATCCCACCCATGAGGAACAATTGCTCCCCAGATGTCCCAAGTATGCAGGAAAGGAACCGGCCATAAAAAAGCAATTTTAGGCTGGTTGAGATTATGAAACGCTTTTTGTGTGTGCTTGCCCAATAGTCCTTTACTCCACTTCCCATAAAATAAACACACGTAACCCTTTACCCAAGGAGCCTGAGCACACTGAGTCACGTTGCGTCCCCTTCTCTTTCCTTCTTCCACCAGGCAAATCTTTCCATAAAAGGGGAGCTTTATTGCACTGGAGGGGACTCCACCAGATGTGCACCATAAACTGAGCTGGGCTGTCAAAGAAAGTAGCCAGCGTGATCCAGAGCAGGGGTAGGGCTGTCTGAGCCAAGGGGAAGTTCAGCATTTCCAATGCACTTGTTTTGAGAGGCCCCATTGGAGATGGAGGTGTGTAAGAGCAGGTCCTTGCCCCGACAAGCAACCCACTGTCAGCATGGGCAGGGAGGCCACCGAGGGAGACATGGGACAGCCTGAGAACCCCATGGTTGCTGAAGCACTTAGAGACCTGGATAGGTGAGTTGGGGGGGTCTGACACAGATTCTCTGCTGCACTTCAGCTGGAGGTGCCATCAGGCACCTGCTGGTGCTCCTGGCACCTGCAAGTCTTTGGGAAGATCACACAGAGGGAGTTTGTGGTGAAGCTGAGAAGCCAAACCAGACTCACAAGCCCCAACAGCAGAATGATGAGCTCCAAGGTGCTCTTGGAAAGCCTCTAAGAGGATCTGATGCTTTTCAAAATGTTCCAGCTTGGGAGTGGTTTGTGAGAGATGGCAGATGGGCACAGAGCCCAAAAGGAAATCTCTGCAGTCCATCTCCTGCTCTCTGCAGGGGGATTAAAAGGGGCTCATCCTTTAAGCAAGTGCTGGGATCCCTGCAGGGAGCTCCCTGCTCCAGGGACAGAGGGGCTGAGCCAGCTCCCTCCAGACCAGCTGCTGTTTGAAGGCCGGGGCTTTTCCTGAAAATTAAAGAAATGGCTAGTCCATGGTCTGGGCAGAAGCCCAGGTGGATAAGGCAGAGGATGCTGCTGGTTCCCCACCTTCAACCAGCTCTTGGATACAGAGGAAGCAGCCTCAGACTGTCCTGTGTGACAATGACAATCCCAGGGCCCATTGGCCAGGATCAGAAGCTGCCATACCCTCTCCCCAAATTACCTGGTTTCATGTTCATGCAGGTCTTCTTTTTGTTATGAGTTCTTTGTTACTTAGCCAGTCCCAAAAAACTCACCTTTCCCAATGCTATGCAGCAGCTTTCCTCTCCTTCCTACTCTGCTGTCCCCATTCTCCCTCCCCACTCTGGTCCCTCTCCCTGCCCATGGCAGGATCTCACCTGGGACAGGCTCCCACCTCTTCCCTGCCTGCACAGTCAAATGCTCCTTTCATCCAGCCTGCTCCTGAGAGGGAAGGCAGCCCTGGGAATAACTGGCCAACAACAAGCAGCCCTGTGTCTGCCAAGGATGTGCTCTCAAGAGCGCTCCTGGAGATGGAAGTTCTGGATCACTATGGCTGGGGAAGGGGCTGGGGGAGGGGGGAAGTGAGGTATGGAGGGGGGAGGGACGGTCTTTTCCCTTCCTTCAAGCTCTTGAAACACTGAACTGCCTTTCAGCCTCTCCTTCTCTATAAAGTGTCCGTAACCGTGTGGGTTTGTGTTTCCTTTTAGGGAGAATTGGGAGCCCCAGGTCCTCCTGGAGTCCTTGGACTCATTGTAAGTACAAAAACAAATGGAGATCTGGCTTCTCGGGCTTTAACCCTTTCAACCTGCATAACTACACACAGATTTTCCTCTTCCTGTGGCAGGGCAGGGAGCAGGATGACTGTTTGTATGGGGGAGGCATGACATCTGGGGAGAGAGGGGGTTTCCTGATGGAATGGGAGGTGAAGGAGGGCAAACCCTTTCCAAGCAAAAGGAAACAGGTTAAAGGTTTGCTGTTAGTTCCTTTTTATGTGATAACTTGCCCTTTTGATAACATTTGCCAGGGTATTTCTTCAAAGCTGCAACATTCATTCCACACCAGGATCTGTTGTCTCTTAAAAAGCAAACAGTGACCTCAGGGGCACACAGTTCTTGTTCACTGGAGAAACTGTGGGCAGGAACAGTCTGTCCTCTGGGAGTGCAGGAATTTTATGTGCACCCTCACCATCCCATCACTAATCCAGGTAATTATGTACACAACCAAATTCCACCCTTCATTACACTCTTCTCCAGCAGGAGACAAATGGCTGTAAGGATGGGTGGCAACTCCTCCTCTGGCAGATGTGCTGGGGGTTAGTGAATGCCCAGCTGAACATATTAGGGTTTATTTTTAGGTCTCAGTACTTGTTTCAGGTTGTTCCCTTCCATGCACAGAAAGGGGTTGGCTCTGTTAGTACTGCAGCATTCTTTCAAGATGATTCCTCCTCAGCTATGATAATCCATGGAAACTCAACTTGCAATGAATGGTTAAAAACCTTTCCCTTCTGCCTTTCCATATCTTAAATTATGGAAGTGTGTATGTCAGCTGAGATCAAGGTCTTGATTGCACTAGACACTGCACAAACACAGGGCACCAAACCCAGAAATCTTATATTCCTTGAAGGAAAAGCAGGAAATATGGTGGAACACCCATCTCAGAGATGGGGGATTGGGGCAGAGGTGGATTAAGGCTTCAGAAAGTTTTCTATGGAGCCAGGAATTAGGTCTGTGTTTCCTCTCATTAGAGGAGATGAAAGAAGCTGCTTTAGCCATAGAAGCAGAAAGGATGTGCTCCTGGCAAAGAGCTGGAAGAGGAAGATTGCTGTTTAAAATAATACCATTGAAGGTATGGTCCAAATTGGATCATATTTCTCCTTGCTTTTGGAAAGATTTCTCTTTACCTGGTTGCCATTATCTCACAGTTATTTGTTTGTTAGAAAGTGAAAAGTTAGACATGGTAATTGTGATTATGATCCTTCCAGAGATGATGGAATCAGAGGCTGCCTGTCCTCCCCTCCATGACCTCATCCATCCTCCTGGGGAGAAGGGGGCACATCCATCCTGCCTTTTCCTCCCTGTGGGACAGCTCCAGCCTCCTTCCCTGGGGTCCACACGTGGGACTCACACTGCAGGGCATGGAGAAGGTGACAGATGGGTGATAGATGCAAGCTGGGCCCCATTCAGTCCCTTCCTCCTTCCCACCTACAGCCACCCCAGGAATCATCCAGGATCCCGGTTCCTCACGCACCACGCAGGGATTTGGTGACTGGAGAGCAGAATTAGATGTAACTAAAGCTTCTCTCTCTTCTAATTAACCATGTGGGCAAAGCCTTAAGCAAACTTGTTCCTACAAGCAGCCTTTATGCCGGGAGGTATGAAAAGGGCTCTGTTGGGGTGGCTGCAGCCCAGCACTCCCCACGTGGCCACGGGCCCGGGGCTGCAGCCGGAGAAACGCTCCTTCAGGGAGCTGCCCTGTTTATTTACACTCTGAGGCCAGACTGGTGCACCCTGTCACTGACTCTCTTCACGGGCAGAAAGCAGCCAGAGCCCGTTTAAATGCCGGCACTGAAGGGTTCCTGTTGTACAGCACACGTGGAGACGAGGGCAGCCGTGAGCCCCACTGTCCTCCTGCACTGCACTGAGTCCCAACACACAATGCCACACTGACTTCCCGCTGCAGCACCTCTGTGTTTCATACCTCCTGTTTCTCCCCTCTCCTCCCCGTATTGCTTTTATACATCAGAGCTCAGTAGTCACCCAAATTTCCTGACTGTTGCCTTTTTTTGCTGTGTGGGTCTGTGTCCTTTGTAACACACCCTCAGACTCTTTCCGGAGAACTCAGGAATGTTGTGGTAGTTTCTTTCTGAGAACAGCAATAACTTCACCGAGAATAAATACATCCTAGGATTGTCTTAAACCAGCTCAATATTTTAATTTTTCAAATAGTGGAAGAGATAAATTTAACCATACAAAAGTTAAGAAGAACATTAAAAAAGAAAATTATTAGATCCTACCACAGTTGCAAACTTCAAGGTGGTTCCTTAATTAATTTTCTATTATTTTACCATTAATTTACCAGCCTGAATTCCTGATCTACTTTTTAAGAGGCTGTATAGACATTATGGGTCTCTTGACTTGTGCCAGGATGCTTCTGCTGAGGTCAGTGGTGCAACTCTTCAGGGATACTGAGACCAGGTAGCAGAGGAATATCACCCCACGTGCAGTGATTTCTTTGTTTTGCACCTAATGACTTTGGTCATTTTCTTTCTCCTACTAGGGTGACATGGGCCCTGTCGGACCGATTGGCCATCCAGGACCAAAAGGATTAAAGGTGAGAGAGTAACTGAGCTGTGTGAGCTCTCATCCCTCCACAGCAGGGCTGAAGGTTTCTCTGTTCCTCCCTTGGGCAGTGGTGACTGTCCTGAGAGAAAGGACGGGCAGCAGTGATGAGTGTCCACTTTCCCAGGCACACAACTGTTGAACACAACATCCCACTGGTGGTCTGCAGTAGGTGTAAGTTAGTGGAGAATTCCAGAAGCATTTTCCCTGTGTGCCTCCAGCCCACGAAGGGTGTTTAAAGAATGTGCGATGAGCACACCTTGGGAGCAGTCTGGCATTTGGCCTTCAGACTGTGCCAGGCCAATGCTGTGTGTCTGAGGCACCAACCCCACTGGGGACATCAATGTCATAGACCTGAGCAACTCTCTGCTGTGGCTCAGCCTCACTCTGAACTTTCTTTTGTTTCAGGGGCTGATGGGAAACCCTGGAGAACATGGACTGAAAGGTGATAAGGTGATCTGAATACTCCCTTATTGCACTGTGTTTTAATTTTGCATGTGAAATCCCCTTTCTAGTTTCTCTTTCTTATTCAGTACCATGGTACTGGTTCCACTCTGGCTGTCTCTGACCCCATCCTCCCACCCTGCCTCCATTCCTGTCTTAATTTTAATTCCTTTGATGATATCTGCCCCATCCCCTTTTCCATGGAGTTCTAGTATAGATCAGTTATGCTCAGATCCTCTTCGGAGCTCCCAGCTCCCACTGATGATGACAGTAATTCTATGATTATCTGGTGTTTGACTGTTTTTATGCTTTTATATTGGTTAGATGATGTGATAGGGAGGAGGATGAACATCTAACACTGACCATAAACAAATTTTTATAAATGCATTTAGGGGAAACATGTGATGTGGCAAAGCAGCACTGGATCAAACAAACCAGGTGGATCGCCTGGAAAAACTGTTCTGTGTTAGATACCTCTGCTCCTGTTCAGAGACACTCACCTCAGTTTGGCCTCCTGCTGAGAGGAAAGTGCCTTGCCCCAAACTGATATAAATCATTTGAGAAAGAGCAAAATGGAGAGGGGCCTTGATTGCAGTGATTTAGTGGTGCTGGCACAAAACCACGCAGCTTGAGCTGGATCAGCATGAAGCTGTGTGTGTAAATGTCTCACTGTCATGAGAACCATCCTCCTGCAGATATTGGACCATAGGATTTATTTAGTCTGAAAGAGTGGGAGGTGCAGTCATTTATTGCTGGCTCTGATTGTTCAGGAGGGCAGTGGAAAATGACCATTAAATGTATTATCCTCCTCCCGTTGGATGTTTTATTCTCTTGTTAGATGTTTGCTTTTAGAGGATGATTTAGCAGCCCAAAACTGCACAGGGGGGAATAGTGTCAAGCCAGTTGATTCAACTCTCCTTATATATTAGCAGCTCTTTGCCAGGGCTCCTGTGTCTGCAGTTTCCATTTCTCCCCTCTGCTGCCTTTTCACTTCTGTAGAGAGGAAGGACAGGGCAAGAGAAAGGTTTTTTCTTTGGGACAAGCTTAAGACACTGTCGCTGGTTTCTTGTCTCAACACCAGTTCCTAGAGCCCACGGACTCTTCTGTCTGCTCCTTGGAATAAATAGTTTACTATATTAAGAATTACCAAGATTTAAATCATTGTTTAGCAAAATTAGCCTTCCTGGACATTAATCTCCATCACTTTACACAAACTGCTCTGTTTATCTCCAGTATTTCCCCAGCCACTGCTGTTGCAGTAAACCAGATGGTTTGCAGCTCTTCCTGGAGTCATCCAGAATTTAATGATGTTTTTTACAGCTTAGGTCTCCCCACAGAATGGGTCATCCTTCTGTTTCCATTTCTGTGTTTTCATGGAGGCAAGGAGAGGGGGCAGAGAGGGTTGTGCTGCTCTTACAGGAAGAAGTGAAATTACTGCATAACCCTGAAATAAAGAGTGGCCTTGAGAAGACCACGTGGGGTGATGAGTGCAGGGGAAAGGTGGAGGAAGCGGAGGAAATCCCAGCTACTTGTTCACATGAAGGGTTTTTATGAATCAGGACATCTGTAACTTGTGAAGGACATGGCTCAGGCAAATACCTCTGGAGCTGTGCAGTGTTAGCTGCCCTCGCATTGCTGAGCACAAGGGGAGGAGAGATGCCCAGCTGAGGGCAAAATGAAGGGGTTTTTTTGCACAGTGACCTCCTCTGCATCCCACAGACAGCAAACACATCCCACAGACAACAAACACATCCCACAGACAGCAAACACATCCCACAGACAGCAAACACATCCCACAGACAGCGAACACATCCCACAGACAGCAAACACATCCCACAGACAGCAAACACATCCCACAGACAGCAAACACCCCTCGTAGCCGTGGGTTGGTCCCTTCCCTCATATCCCCTTTCTGTTCGTGTTGGGTTACGAAGGGCCTCGGGGTTTCTGCTGCTGCATTTCTTTTTATAGGTGAAACATGAAACACAGGCAACATCCCATGGGCAGAGCCTGTTTGTAATTTCAGATTCTACATTCCTTTTCCTCCCCCATAAGCAAAGTCCTTGCAGACCCATTTCGTCATCTCGGCATCCCGGTTTTTAATAATAAACATGCCTGACCTCTTTCCTCTGTATTTTTTCCCTCACTTTAAGGACACAGACCTCGAGTCAAGGCAGGTGAAAAGCAATGCCCTGGTCTTCATTTCTGGTTTCAGATATTAACAGCCAGAGATGGATCGTTCATGCCGTGGCATTTTGCTGTGCTATCTCAATAACACATGAACATCTTGTGGTCAAGTCCAGCTCAAGATAAAAGATGTGTTTTGTCTTCCCTGCTTCCTTCTTACCCTCTCCAATGCCCATTTCTCAGAGTTGTTTGAAAACTGTTTTTCCTGTCAGGCTGCTACTATCCCATTTTTCCTGAAGGTCAGAGATAAAGATTTGTTCCTGCCTTTTGCTGTGCTCAGGAAACTCTTTTCTTACAGTAGTCATTTTTTAATGTCCAAGTATTTCTTCCAAAACAGTATTTCAATGGCCATTTACTGACTGGGTAGAAAACTGCTTAATGAAAAAAAATCATCTTTCTTTTTTGACCCTCAGAATAGATGATAAAGACAAACCTCAGAGCCAACCTCTCACTTTCCAGAAAAGCTGTTTTCATGCTGTCTTCTGTCGGGAGGCAGAATTAAGTAGATTTCAGTGGCTTAAGCTTTGGACTAAATAAAAAAAGTAGAAAATTCAGAGAAGATGAGAGAAATCTGGAAATGAGCTGGGTCATACAGTAGTTTTTTTGCCATCTTTATTGTATCTAATACATGGGGTTCATCTGAACTGAAGCTGTGTAAAGAACTGATTGTTTCCATTTTGCATTGCCAAAAAAAAATAACTAGATGGAAAATAGTTTAGATGAAACAAAATGTTGGTTATTCGACTCAAATTAAAATATTTTAGGTTAAAAAACAAATGAGTTGAATCAATTTAACTTTTTTTTTTTTTAAGAGCAACATTTTAATTTCGCTATATAAAAGATTCGTTTTGAAGATGGTTCAGTGAAATGTTCCGGGAACATTTACCAAAACATTCAAGCAAATTTAGCATGAATCCATGAAGTGTTTCCATCATTGAATCTGCATAGTTCTTAATTATTCTTCTTCCGAAAAAGTTGCCTTTGAAAAGTCTTTCCCAAATCCAGCTTTAACCGTCCACAATTTCATTATCCCCTGCATGTTACTATAGTAGTTACAATTATTTCAGCTCTCTGGTAGCAAGCGGGTGGTTTTTCTGGAGTGAAGGAGACTTCCTCTGTCATCTCTCTGTAGACTTTGGCTCTGTTGCAGGACTCCATATGTCTTCCATGTGGACCATGTTTAAATGTATAGCTCTGTGCTCTGCTATGGCTCGTTCCCTTGCTGGGAAGCCAAGTTCAGAGGCGTGTGCTGTGCATGGGACAGAGTTCCTCTAACAGCTATTTTTGTTGGGTCTTGTCATTGTACCGAGTTATTATAGTCGTTCCTCCTTTGACTTCCCAAGTAGAATTTTCCTTTCTCTGCCCCATCATTGACTCATCCTTTGTTTAAGTAAATCACTAAATAAATGAGTTTGGAAGGGGCATCAGGAGGTCATCTGGGCCAGCAAGCTGCTCACAGCAGGGCTAAGAGCCAATGCAAGGTAGTCCACTGCTCCTTGGAAAACCTTCAGGGATGCTTGTTTTCTACCCAGGGAGTCAGAATGTGTTATGATGGTCCAAAGAGGGGAAAGACAGCTTGGTTAGGAAATATTGTCAGGGATGGGCTCTCCATCCCAGTGAACTCCAGCCTACCCCTCCCAGGGAATCTCAGCCCAGATATTGGCAGCGTGATGGTACTAAAGCGTTACTAGAAGTTACTTTTGTTTTCTTATGGAAGAGGATTGATGGTTGATGCCAGCACTAGGGTATGCTCACAGAAACTCTGAGGATTGTTTTCTTTTCTATAGAGCCCTGTGAGAGAAAAGGTCCATTCATTGCAAACTAAAGTCTTCTGTTCAGCTGAATTTAACACTTCACCACCTTCACGGCCGCTGTCAGACAGAGGAATGTAGTCTCCCCTCTTTCAGCTTCTACAGATACACAATGCTCGGCAAATCATAGTTTTCTCTCTCCTGCAGTTTCTTTTATCACTTTAGAGTCAGGTTGGGAAAGGCACGCTTCTTTGTTCAGGGTTGTTGTTACCCTCAGCATGATCTGCAGCTTGCCAGCAGTTCAGTTCTGAGTGGAGCTGGTGCTGAGACTTTCACTGTACGACAGCATCGACCTGGGCGTTTTGGCTGTTGCTGTTGCCTATTTTAACTCTCTGGTGATGTGTACCCAGGGTGATCAGGGAAGAGCAGGTGTTCCGGGAGATATCGGCTTCCAAGGAGACAAGGTAATTGTTTTTCTTTCCCCCACCATTCTTTTCCCCTTACATAACAGTATGTGTGGCCACCAGCTTTCTCAGCTCATCTTAATCCACAAGGAGCTGGAATTAGCTGCATCCTGCTGTCAGGTTCCCCTGCTCGGATAGTTCCCATTTGGGGTGTGCTGTGCCTTTCTTAAAATTCACGTCAGTGCATGGATTTTGTTGTTACAGCAAAAGCAGTTCTGCTGGGGGGGTTTCTGTACAAAGGGCCATGTCTTCTCACAGAAATTGGAAGTGATGGGGCTGATGGGGATGGGTGTGAATGTGTGTGGTCCAGCGGCTGCAGGCTGGGAGTTTTTGTCTGCTCAGTGCAGCAACCTAAACCCTGACCCAGGGAAGCACTTAATGCCCTGTGTAACTTCTGAGCAAATGACTTCTCCCCTGTGACTATGATATGATACTGACTGTGGCTGACAAATGTACAAAACACTGCACTGGAGGCTGCATGGCTCTGAGCCACAACCAACTGCAGCAGTTTGTGTGTTCTTTGGGGCTAAATTCAACCCCATCTTCAGCAGAAACATCTCACTGACATCAGTGCAGCTGTACCAGCTCCATGCAGGGCTCAGTTCAGCCCTAAAGAGATGCTCCTCTCTCTTCAGCAGAGGAGCTGGAGCCCGGGGAATTGGTATTTTTTTGGTGCTTCATTGTGTTCTGAAAAAAAATGTGTCTCTCTCAGGGCAGCCAGGGTTTGCCTGGGGTCCCTGGGGCACGAGGGAAAGCAGGCCCCCTGGTAAGTAACCAAACATCTTCTGCTTCCTGCTCTCCCTTTCTGAAGGTTCCATGCCCAGCTGCAAAGACAGCTTGGCAGGGGTGTGCTGTTCTAAACAAGAAAGCCAATAGCCAGGAGCCAGCTCACTTTTCTCCATGTTTTTCTGATTTCTGCAGGGAAAAGTCGGTGACAAAGGTCCAGTCGGGTTTCCAGGACCACCTGGCCCTGAGGTATGTCCCACCACCTCCTTCTTACATCCCTCCTTTCTTTGGTAACTTCTGCCACATCCAGTCTTCAGCAAACCCAGACGTTTCCTCCATTGCATCTCTTTCCACTCACCCCTCTCTATCCAGCCCAGGGCTTCACTTCTCTGCTAGAGTATGATGGTACACAAGTGGTGATGAGGTAGGAAGGATCAAGATGGGTCCATGACCTATCCTACATCTCATGGTTTCCTGTTTTTTCCTTCCACTTTTTGTCATAGGTATCATGGAGGGATTTTTTTTTCCATTTTTCCCCCACAAAATACCATTTGAAGCAGAAAAAAAATTATAGTCCTTATCAAAAAAATAGAGTGATACCTTAAACTCAGGATGAGCTTCCCCCAGCACACTGTCATTTTTTTCCTTCCTAAGGAACCAGGCAATGTCTGTAAGATGCTGCTGGAGAGCCACTTCCAGCACAACTGGTGGCCTGCTTTCCCCTCATCAGTGTTCTGGTATTTTGCAGGGTCTGGAAGGGCTGAGTGCTGCCACTTAGCAATCGTTCTCCTTTGTTGCCATTGGAAATAACCACAGATTCCTTTGTTTCCTCTGTGAAGGGCTGGTGGGTGGAAAGGAGCAGCAGCTAATGAGCGTGTCAACACCTTTCCTAATTCCTCTCCTGCTCCCCTTTGTCGCCGAGGCTGCAGCTCCTCCTCAGAGCACTGAGATTATGCCCTGACTCATAAAGATTAATTAAAACCCAAATCGCCCTTTTTAGCTGTGTGATGACAGGGAGGCCCTCGCTGCAATAAATCTTGTAAGAAGATGGACCTAAAGGGAGCTGCTGGGAAAGGCAGCTCTTCCATCAAACCCATAGCACTGCTCCATGTCCCATTCTCCCCCATGGCCCACACATGGACACTGCCAGCATGGAACATGTCTTGTCCCTTAGCTTTGAATTAAAACTCTCACAGAGCGTGACACTTATTCCACCTGTGCATCCTGACTGTTCCTCATTTTCTTCAGGGCTTTCCAGGTGACATTGGCCCGCCAGGAGAAAACGGTCCTGAAGGTCTGAAGGTGAGTGGAGCAGAGACTTCAGCTCTGTGTGGGGTTGGAAGCAGCCAGGGAAAACAAAGTAGTGGGAAGGGGGAAAGAGAGAAAACCCTGGAGGTTCCTAAAGATTGTCCTGGCCAGCATTTCAGCTTGGTCTGTTTGGTTTGAGGTCCCTCCAAGTGCAGTGTTTTCTTTTTTTCAAATCTTTTTTTTCTGTAACAAAATTGACATTGGAAGATGTCCCGTGGCTGTGAAAGAGACTTTCTCATTTTAATTGCCCTTCTGAGCTTATGTTTCTATTTTCTGAGTATCTTTTCCTTTGGCTCTTTCTCAGGGAAAGCCAGGAGCACGAGGTTTACCTGGGCCAAGAGGACTGCCTGGACAAGAGGTGAGTGTCCTCAGCCCAAAGGCAGATTGGATTTAAAGAACAAGGTTGAATTTTGTAGATTAATGCATGCTGAAATGTGTCTGCAGCTTGAAATCCTCTGGTCCCTCTGAAACTGGAAGCAAGTGCTTGTATTGAGTGATGAGAGACTCGCAGAAGAGAAGTTTCCCCTAAGCTGTGTGATCCCCAGGTCCTGTCATCTTTGCTTCCAGTCGCTGCTGGCGTCTGCTGATCCTAAACCCTGCACTGCCCTTGCTTTTAAAACCTGTTCCCCCACCCCCAGATGGGTATTAGTGCCCTTTTCCCTGCACATCCCCTTGCACAGACATGCCCTGACCTGGCTTTTGCTTTCTGCTCCTTTTAAGTGCATTTTCTTTCAACTATAAGACCTGCAGCCTCCACTTTTTCACACACAGCAACATCCCTCTGTAACAAGAGTTCAAAAATGGGAATTGCTGCTCTGCAGAGATTCATCAGAGCTTGCAGCTTTCACTCATCACTTCACGTCAGAATTTGAAGCTTCATTCCACTTGCAGTCATTAAGAAGGGACAATTGACCTTGATTTAATTGTCCTGGAGCTGCAAATATATTTTAGCAGCAGCAGAGAAGGTCCAAGTGCTCTGTTTATCCTGTTGTAACTCCAGTGATTTCGGTGTAGTTTCCCCTCACTTAGGCCAGTGTAAGCTGTTTGTCAGGAGTCATGAGACGTTGTGTAAATAATACCGAGCACACGCATGGGCAGGAGCTCGTTTTAATAGCACTAATAATTCTTAACTTTTTCTGGGAACTCTTCTGCTTGTTCTCTAAATGGGATTAATGCAAATGAGCTCATTTATTTGCACTGAAATAGGGAAAAAAATTATTCTAGGCAATTTACAAAGGGAACCGAAGCCCTGCATTCCAGGTTCAGGCAGGCATGACCAAGCTGCCTTCAATTTACTCTAGTTAGTGAGTGTTAAAGTAAGACCAAAGACATGGACATGGAGTTCGACACGAGCTGTGCCGAAGGACTGTGAGTGTGCACCAGAGCACAGCACTGTGCCCTTACTGCTGAGGTCACCCAGGTACTAGGTCAGGGCTCTGGATGACATCAGGTTGGAAATGTGGCATATTGTGGGTGGCTTGTCTAGGTTCCTGACTCCCAGTCCCATCCTCATCCCACCAATGCCCCTTTATTACCGTGGCTGGCCACTGAAATGAGAGCAGCCAGACCGTGGCTGCCAGGGGCACTTTTAATTTCTCTCTTGGCACTTGGTTTTAGACACTTGAGATAATTTTTGTGAAGCTTAATTGAAGGTCTCTTAGAAACTGTAGGTCTGATCCTATCACATTAGAAATTGGCATAGAGCCAAAGGAGAGGACCGAGTCCAATTGCTGTGTGAGATTTTGTGATAGCTCCATCCTGCAGCATGTGGAGTCCCATTTGAAAGCAAAAGGGAAACCTTCATACAGTTGCCAAATGGTTCTGTGGGAAATTTTGCAACACCCTTTTTTTTTTTAGGGAGGGGGAGGATGGGGGGAAGAAAGAAAAAGAGTAGAGAGCTCTACAGCATTCGTATCCCTGCCAAATCAAATGAAGCAGAGTCATGTCAGAATGTCCAGGGCACCCTACAGGCCAAATCCAGCCTGATGTTGCCTTGGTCAAATTTTGGATGGCCTTCACTGGCAGGACTTGACTTTAAACCTTTTTTTTTCTTGAGATGGGGAAGGGAGATGAGAAACCTCAGAGATGCTGAACTGCCTGCTCTGAGCTACAGAAGGACTCAGTTGTTAAAGTGTGACAGCTGAGCACACAGCTTGTGTTTAGCTGCTGCTCATACTGCAAACATTTCATTTTTGCTGCCTGTTGAGTCAAAATTACTACTTTGTCTTTTATTTTAATTTCTTTCCACCTCAGGGAGATGAAGGACCCTTAGGACCACCAGGAGTCCCTGGCCCAGAGGTAGGTTTCAGTCATTTACTCAGTTATTACCAGCTCTGATAACCCTGCACTGGAATTGTAGTTAAATTAACATAAGGCTTCAAAGCTCCTGGTTTGGGAAGTAAACTGCCCTGCTATGAAATATTGTCGTGTCAAGGGCTCTGTCCAAGTGCTTGATCCAGGATGGCTGAAAGTCCAGGAAATATCTTGCACAGAGTGTTGAGTTTATAACTTGCTTAAAGTCTCAGACCTTGAAAAACTTTCTAACGTTTAAATAGTTCGTCCTGAAGACGAAGCACATGGACCGGAAACCATCTCTGATGTTTCTTCCTTGATTTATAGTGTTTTTCAATAGGTAGAAGGAAAAGCTGGACAGTCAGAGAGAGTCCTTTTGACCTCTGTTATGTATCACACAAACACAGTTAGAAGAAGCAAAAAGAATATTATCGTATCTGTGAGCTTGCCAGCTCAGGATTTTGTAATGGGTCTGTACATAACTGTCATCACAGGAGAGTAAAATATCCTGAAAATTGGTAATAGGTGGATCAGAAAATAAATGTTTAATCTTTATTTTTTTATCTTGCAATTATACAAGCTGCACCATATAGGTTCACAGACACTGCTATGACCAAGGCTGCTGGAAGCTTTTAATGTTTATGGTTTTTCTATGTATTTCAGGGTCGATCTGGCAGGAAGGGATTTCCTGGAACACCTGGTCCCAGTGGTTCAAAGGTGAGGAAAGGGTTCATTTATGATCAGGAAAAACAGTGGGTGGAAAGGAGGAAAGCAAGAGGGAAATATCTTTTCTCACCTTTACCATTCTTCGAGTGTTCATTCTAGAGAGGACAAGGGAACTGAGGGTTTCTCTTTTTCTCAGAATTCTGGGGTCTCAGTTTCTGCTTGTTTCTTCAGCAAAAAGAATGATGGAGCATTTTTTAAGCCATGTCCTTTATTATAAACAAGTGTGTTCTTCCTCTTCCTTTGATATTAACCAACTCCCCCCTCCATCATCTCCTCTCATTTTCCATTGCTCCTCCACGTTTTTGTTCTAAAACAATGCACATCATTCCTATCTTTGCTGCCTAATTAGCAGCAGGAGCCATCCCAGGGCAGTGCGCTCCACAAACCCACACTCAAAAGGAAAGAGAAAACCCAACAAAAACAACCTCTTCAAACAGTAAATAGCAAAAATGTGGTCTGGCAGCACATCTGGAGTATCTGCCTACTGAGAAAATACAGCTGCTGTTCCGGAGACAATGCTGGTCCGTGGTGAGCCTGGCCTCTGGATGGCCCATCCAGGGGCACTCCAACCACCTCTGCATGCTGCCACGGCTGCCCTTGTCCCTGGTGGGTTGGAAATTCACCTCCTTCTGCTTTTTTCGTGTTATTCTCGTGCTCTGAACTCCTTCATCCTGCAGTGTGATTTAAGTCACGTGAGTTCTTGCTCTGGTTTCATTTGGATGCTCCATGTGACAGTAGTTGTCCCTGTTTGAGATTTTCCAAGAGCAGAATCAGGGTTCAGCATTGCCTGGGAAATTTTATGTCTTTTATTATTGTGACTCTTCCACTAGCAGGTGAATTTTCTTGGATGCCTTCTCCTCTGTTGTTCAGGAACACCACCTGCCTATGGGATCTGTACCCTTGCTTTCCTTAGATCCTCAAATCCTCTGGTTAATCAGAGGCCATTCCTACTCTTTTCCTTCTACTGGTGTGTTTCTGTCTTCATCTGTGTTTTACTCAGTCATTCAGATTGAGATATTATGGGTCAGAGACACCCTAACTTCAGGAACATCCCTGATGGGAACTCATGCCTTATTAAACATTGGGATAAAGCAACCAGGACTAGGCTATGCCACAGGACAGTAGACAGCTTATGTTTCAATGTGGTTCTCTGAAGGTTATTTTACTACAGCAGGACCAGCTGCTTTGGGGGCATTTCCCTGCAGAACAAGTGTTTGCTCCATGTTTGTGTCAGCTGTGATTCTTGCTTTGAATTATCTTTCAAGTCACAGTTGGTTTTGCAAGATATTTCTCACAGTTTCACAATTCACAGACAGCAGCCCAAATCATGAGTGTACAAAGAATCATGTTATACTGAGGGTGTGACTGGCAGCACCAGGTAACCCATGTGCCCTGTCTCCTTGTCCTGCAGGGTGAGCCAGGAAACCGTGGCCGACCGGGGAAAGTTGGTGAGCAGGTAAACTCCTTATTTTTTTTGTCTGCTTGGCAAACTCTACAGTGTCTCCTGAATGTCCAGAGCAGAGGCAGAGTACAGTGAGCAGGGGCTTCTGGCCACCTCAAAGCTGTCCATAGCCCTTGTGCTCCAGCTTGGTGCTCTGAGGGGAAGAGAGGCACTGAGCTGCATTTCATTGTACTTCCATGGAGAACGTTCAGCTGGGGCAGCCCAGGACATGCATCATCCCAAAGGCTTCAGGGGAACCACAGGCATCAAGGAAAAAGAAACAATTTTTCCCATGTCTCTGTGATTGAAACCAACCAACTTGTCCACCAACAACCCTGAAATTGCAGCCACGGAGCCTCCAACGTGTTCTGTGCGTTCCCACATGACCACACCAAGCTGGCTGTGGCAGCTGGCCCTGGCAAAGCGGGTGTTGCATCTCACCACAGATGTCCTTCCCAACACTTTCCCTGCTGGATGGTCAGCCAGTTGGGTTTGGTTTAGTTTGTCAGCCTCTCTGCTGTCCTTTCTCCTGTATGTAACAGCTGGGAATCGCTTCTTTCATGGTTTTCTGACCAAGCAAGTTTAAGAAGCCAAGGTAGACCTTTTTCAGTACCAGCAACCTGATGAGTCTCAGTATATATCAAGGGTGATTATTTCTATTTGGAAATCAGAGACATTTCTGTATCATTGTTGTTAATTTGCTCATGAAGAGCAACTACTGAAGGAGCAAAGTTGTTCCCCACATCTGAGTTCTAGCTGCAGTTGTATCAGATTGTGCATTATCTCAGGCAACACCTTCCAGTCCTCTGTTCCTCAGTTTCCCCCTTTGTGGAAGGTGTGAGACAGCCCTGAACAGTGCTTAGCCCAGTGCCTCCTGTTCTCAGGCACCTGTGGATGCTGTTAAAAATGAATATTTAGAAGTGCTTTGAGATCCTTAACAAGATGTTGTCCTTGAAGGACAAAGCATCATTAGGATTATTATTCTTTAACATCCCTCAGGACTGACCTTGGATGAGAACTGTAGGCACTGTTCATTGAAAAGAAAACACAGCTGGCCTCTGCTGACACTGAAACCAGCACAGTGGTAGGAAAGCTGCCTGTGTTATTCTTAGTCAATTAGTCTCTGTCTAGAAATATCACCCAGAAAGAGTTTCCATTTCCGAACCAGTCAAGTCATTAGAACAGAAACGTCTCACCAGATTAATGAGAAATAACATCCTTTCCCATCACACCTCTGCTGAATGATGCTGGAGTGTCGGGGTTTCATTCTTCCTTCCACTTAAACTTCAGCAGTTGGTGTTGGGACTGGGTTTGTTTTTTCCAGAGCTCTGAGAGGTTGAGCTACCCGGGTCACTTGGCATTAAAAGACACCATCACCTCACCTTGTTTTCTCTCATGGAGACCTTGTGTTTTCTGTTCCACAATAGGAGTGGTCGCTCTTTTCAGTCTTCCTGCTCTGCCCACCATATGGGTTCTCTCAGAGTGGAAACCCTTGGCTTAACAACATGAGATCAGCCATCCATCTCCTTGGAGCTTTCTTCCCTTTCTCAAGGACATATGTCTAGGAAGACATGGGAGTTTCCATAAGGTTTTCAGTGATCCTTGAGCTTTCATTGAAAAATGAGGTTTTAAGCCACAGGGCAGTGCCTGATGCGCTGTTTTTCCATTGCAAGGACGCAGACTCGGGAAGTTCATTCATGAGATGCTTGTTGTCTTCATGTGCTGGAAGGGTTCCAGCTGCCGGGTGCCCCAGTACCCTGGAAATGTGTGGGTTAACCCTTCCTTGCCTGTAGGTGGAGTCAGAAGAATATGAAGAGGAATACAGGGCCTCTGGCCAAGGCCACCAGCCTTCCTGTCCCAGCAATGGGAATGCACAGCAGGAGGATGTCACGGAAGTGTCCATGCTGAAGGTCAGACAGCCCTGTGGGAGAAGCAACGTCCTGCAGCAGACAGGATGGCAAACTGGAGAAGGGGGCTACCCATGGACCCCCTGCTCAGCACTAGAGACTGGAAATAGCCATGAAGAGAATACCCATGAAGAGCTGAAAGAGGCTTCGTTTGACTAACGTCCTTAATGGGAATGAGGAGGTCCCGTCACAGCAGGAGCAGCTGTTTGAGTCCCTCCCCCTGCACAAGAGGTGACCACCCTGCTCACTCGCAGGGCAGTGTCAGGGCCAGCCACACACCCATCGCACTGTGCTGGGAAGGGCAGTCACCCCATGGCCCCTTGGGGGTCTCTCATCCTTTGAGGGGGAAGCATGGTGTCCCAATACCAATATTCTAAAATAATTTGTCAAAGGACACCAGCACCATCAGTTATCTCCTTAATGTGTTTTCCCTTCCGAAGGAGGAGGGGGAGATACCTATTAACTTGGCCAAGGTCAAGTGGATTACTGAGAACCGAGCAGGGAATTGCAATGGCCTTTCCCACATCTTAGAGCTGTGCCTTTCCCAACACGTTTACCTTCCCCTCTGGAGTGTCTCTGACCTCCTTCAGGGATTTATGGGCACTGTGGTGTTCACGGCCCCCTTGATGGGACACGGTGTTTTGACAGGGTGTCTCCACCTTCCCTTCCCTCGCATTGGGAGCCCAACGTGGCCCCAGGGCACAGCTGAACCCGGAGCACAGGGGGTTAAACCACATGGCTGTTCTTTGCGGGTCAGAGCGTCCTCCCTTAAACTGTGATATTTACTGTTTTACTTTCCCTTTCTTTCATCTGAATGGGAGGATTGTACATTTACTCCCTCCCGTCCTTTGTCCCTGGTTTGTTTTGTTTTGAGTTCTAGCGAACCAGTAAAACAGAAAGGCCGTGATCGGTTCCCGCTGGGAGCGACTGGCGGTCCCGTCCCTGGGAGACCCTGCTCACGCTGGGCTCGCCGGTCGGTTGTTTCTCTCAAATGGGCTATGATTTATTCAAGGCTTCATTGCTGACTTGCTCTCTGTTGATGGAGCCAAGAAGGGGGGCTTAATTATGACAGGGCTGGACAATAAATGGGGAAAGCGAGACAGGAGTTAGGAATTACAACCCACCAGTCCCCCCCTTTCCTTCCCCTCAAGCCCCCAGCAACTTTTTAACAATCTCCATCCCTTTTCCGCCATGCCCTTGGCTGGGGAATACAGCAGACTGAATCACGAGCGACATGCTGAACTCCCCGTCTAATATAAATGTTTTACATTCTTTCCTGTATACTGTGGGCCTTTATCCGGGCAGCCACCGCTGCTGGGACTTCACGTGCATCATTACACACACTGCCTGGAGTCGTGTTCGATGCAGGCCCTCTTTTCAACCCTGGGAACCTGGGAAAAATATGTTGCGCCGGAGCCATTTCAGTGTAATGGCCACAATTCATGTCTGCTCTGATTAAACGTTTGCCGTCGGCGGCTTTTCTGGTTCTTAAAACCTAAATGTTTTTGTGTTAAAACCTAAATCTCCTTGCGTTCCCTTTAGTGTCTATATCTCATTTTGGCCGGCAAAGAACGTCATTACCCAATCTCCACCAGTTGTTTCATATACTCCCAATAATTTACTGAGATTTATTTGGCCTAGACATATCTATCTCGATTTGTGTCTGCTCGCAGACACAGCAAGGTTAGTTAGTTTAGTCCAGTGCAGACAGTGCTGGCTGCAAACACTGCAGAGCTACTGTGCTGGAAGCCTGGCCATGCTGCAGGGTCCCTGCTCTGCTGTGGGATGCTCCTCTTGCTGGGCACACAGGGAGCAGGGACATCTTCCCCCAAGCAGAAACATGATGCACCAGCACAGACAGAATTTTCCCTGGTTTTGGAGTGAAAACCAGAAATGTTGGCTGTGCTCTCCTTCCCCCCTGATGTTTATCCATGCAGCAGGTTCGTGTTTCTGCATAAGCTGCCATAACAAACAGCACATCTGTGACAGCAAGAGGTGTCTCAGGAGTTTGTTGGGGCTGGGGGGCTCTTGGCTTGCTGTAATCCCTGCAAACCCATCTGCAGAGCACCAGCAGACCGGCTTGGGAAGCACCACCAGTACATCTCGCTCCATGACCCAGATTCCTTAGAGACTTTTCAGAGTGGAAGCTGATGCTGCCATGGACACTGTGTCAGAAGATTGGCCTTCAAGCCTGAGCTTGGATATGGAGGGCCCCTCAGAAGGGCTTTTGAAACAATCTTGTTCTGAATGGTACCAACACTTGCTGCAGAGCAGGGATCTATCTTATTCTGCTGGGACTGACCTGAGTAACCAGAAATATCTTAAAGAGCATCTTCCCAGGAGAGACAATTCTGCAGTTTTCTGAGAAATTGGAAATGAATCAACAGATCTATTCTTTCTTGCTGTATTGTCTATTTTTGCCTAGCAATGCATTTCCTGAGGCATCTCATTTCTTTGCCTTAATGTTTGCCTTCTTCATGGCCTTGGGCTGCAGGAAAAATTTCAGTAACTGGATGCAGTTGATTATCTGCACTTGTGTCTCATCGAAAGGATCATTGATCCAGCAGCCTTCAGCGATGCCACCCGGTGGCAACCTCGCATAGGCAGATGCTGCAAATTTTCCTGCTCTTCCTTTGGTTCCTGTGTCTTGTCCATGCAGCCTGGCTGTGATGGCACCCTTGTGCTCTGGGACTGCCTCAGCTTCAGACACAAAGACTGATTCAAGTAAATACTGTTTCAGCGTTGATGTCAAAAGGGTTGGTGACAATCAATCCCTGGATATTTCCATTATGGTGCAGTGGCACACCAGTCCCCCAGACACCATCTCTGCATGGATTTCCAGCACAGGCATCTAACTCTAGGCTCTGATGTCCCCATTGAGCTCTTTGCCTTCTCTCATGAGTTTTTTCAAATACTTTTCACCTGGATGTTGCTCCCATGCCAGAGTGACAAGTGCAACTCAGAGCAGAGTGTGTGGCTGCTCCCTGCAAGAGGTGAAGCCAGCTGCGTGTCTGTGAGCAATGTCTTTGTTGAGCCCCTCAGTATGTCTCAGCAAGGAGCTCCTGTCTCCAGAGATGCTCACAGGATGGCTTTTAATTGGACCACATGGGGAGTGTTAATGCATGAAGCCTCTCAGTGTTCGGAGTCATCATCAGACACTGTTCTCTCCAAAAGTCATCCGAGAGTGACCCATATTGTGTCCTCTGTCTCAGAATGGGTCTGCTGAGCCTCACACATGTGGGAGAATGATGAGGCTGGTTATTTTGTGCTGTATCTCTGCATTGTCAATGTAACTTCATGGGAAGGGAGAGGCTTTTGGTGGCAGGAGTTGCACAGCCTGTGAGCAGCTGCTCTGGGCGCTGGGTGCTCCTCTGTACCTGGGCAGGATCAGCTCACATTGTCACTGCACGGGTGCAAACAGACCCACAGTGATGCACAGGCTGCAGAGAGCTCATCTACAAACTGCACATGTGTCAGGCCAGCTGGGAATGGGGAAAGCAATGCAGCAGGAGTACAGAGAGGAAACTTTTCCTTCTTTTCTCAATGTTTCCCTCAGAAAGGAGACAGCGGGGTGAAAAGCTCACCCTCTTCTGAGATCACATTCTGGAAGTTGCCTTGTTGGTGAAGCTTTTCTCCCGTTGTGTTTGTTCTTGCATAGAGGAACTTCACAATTTATCTTGAAGATTTCAAATTATTCTAAAAAAAAAAAAAAAAGAGGAAGAGCAGGACGGTACCACTGGAGAATCCATCTCCTGGCTCTGACTTGCTCAGCAACCACCCACCAGCACCAATCAAACTGTTGCCTAAAATCAAACAAGCTGGGGCACGGCTTCATTTGGCAGCACCCATGCCAAGTGTGGGCAGGTTATGAAGTGTTTCAACAAGAGATGAATCCCTTTAAGTTACAGACTCACTGGAGGAGCTAAATATAGATATCTGTCTCCCAGTGACCCTTGCTGGGGCTCAGGACAAGGCCATGAGAACCATGTAGTGAGAGCGAGCGCCTGCGGTGGCAGAGGGGACGGTCCCTTGCATCTCCAGAGCCAGAAACCTCTGGAGCTGGTAGGGAGGCTGCTGTATTTTAATTCTCAGGAATCCTAGCTTGAGATTGTATCTGTTTCCATCTTCCTAATTAAAAGCAGTTCTGTTTGCTTCTTCGTTATCCCGAACTGCTGGAGTTTTTTTCCAAGATAGTTTCTGAGCAGTGTGCTGGATCCACTGCCCTGCTGGCCCCTCTGGCTGAGGAGACCTTTATTTCCTACTGGCATCCCAGCAGCATGACACTATGCAGGGCAAAATTACTCTGCACAAAGGGCTCGGATTAACCCAGAGGAAGTCTTACCCAGTCCAGCAGCTAAAATGATGGCAAGTCTCCGTCTCCGCGCAACCCAGGAGCTCCCGCTATCGATGCTCTTGGAGAAGCTGCGCTGGTGTCTCAGGAAGAGCTCACAAAACAAAGCCACACTATGGACTTGCCCTTCCTATGGAACATGCTTAACTCATCCCCTATACTGTGTGTTGTGGTTCTTGCAGATCCTGGTGCTGCCGTTCCAGCTGGCGCCTAAAGCAGAACCAGCTGTGGAGTTAGACATTCCCATGGCCGGGAGCAACTCCATCCGCTCTGGTAGCCAGTAGGAATTACTGAGCATTATACGAGGGATGCTGGGCTATTGCAACCAGCAAGGTGGACCAAAGGAACTGTTTACTTTCTCAGCGAGTAAAACCAAAAATTAATTGTGCTTTTCTCTTTCTCCAGGGTCTAATGGGTTTCATTGGTCCGGTAGGGGAGCCTGGAATAGCGGGAGAAAAGGTAAGATTGCCTGCAATGAAATGGTTGTTGTAACTTATGCAGGATGAGGGAGACTGGGGCAGGAGAAACGTCGTGGAGATTTAAGTTTTTGTGTCAGTGCAACACCCAGCTGGGAATGCAGCACGTCCAGGGTGTCTGAGCTAGTCCTGGGCCAGGCCAAAATCATCCACGTCTCATTTAGGAATTAATATGCGCTGCCCTCCAAGGAGATACCGTCAAATATCCTCTGAAAATTTTACTTTCCTCATTCATAATGTGCCAGACAGCTTGTATTTAACGGTCAGTTCTGTGTTTTATGAGAATGAGGGACCCATCAGCCCCGTGTTCCTGGTCAAGGGAGGAGTCCCCGGGGTTGAGGTTACAGATCTGTGCAGAGATGTGCTCACAAGCCCACACTGAGTTGCCAGTGGGGTCGAACAAGACCAGGGCTGAGGCTGCATTGAACAAGAGGTCTCAGCAATCTCCCAGGTGCAGAGAAAAGTGCAAGAGTGCAGCCATCCATCTGAGCAAAGGCTGGTTCAAATATTTCCCTTTTTATTGGATGAGGACCATCCGTCCAGCTGGCCCTGGTTGCATTGGGCACACTAAGGGCTGGTGCCCTCTTGTGTACAGTACAGATACATGTTTCTTCTGGGTGGAAAAGTGGCTTTATTTTCCATAAAACTGTGAATGGACATTAATTTGTTTTCCATTAGAGTGTAAAATTTTATTCAGAAGTATCTTCCAAAGACAAATAATTTATGTCACTCATCGTATCTCACTTGTAGGCTGCTGGTTTTCATTGGTGGTTTAATTATTCACAGTCCAGCTGTAAAGATAGTAAAGAGCATAAAATGATGCATTCCACACATCAGTGCTTTCTTTCACTTTTATTACTTCAAGCCCTGTCCTCTGGGTAATGATGTAAAGACTCTGTGACAGTTATACTGTGTTTGCTGCAGATGCATTTTATTGTCTGTCTGCAGCAGCCTTTGGAAAGGCCATTCCACACTGTGGACTCTGGTGGGGCAGGAGCAGAAGTTGCCTCAGCCCAAGCTGTCAAGGCACAGAAGAAATTACATTACATGGGCTGCATTGTAGAGAAGGAAAATAGAGGAATAAAGAGCCTGTGATGTGTCCAGGGTGGTTACAGAGAAAATTGGTGCCTGATTGAGCTGTCTCAATGGCAGCTGCAGCCCTTAATTGAATGAGGAATAAGGGGTTTGCCATGCAGGAGATATGGGAAGATCTTTTTTCCTACTCCATTAAATTCACATCTGTCCCTGTGACTTCCATGCCAAAGCCTTGACCACGTGAGCCATTCTCATCTTCCAGATCAACTCTGTAACACGATGATGTGACATTGGTGTCAAGGCAAACTCAGGCTGTCCTTTGAAAATCTGCCCTCGGAGATGCTCAGCACAGCTGTGATTTCTATCAGACTTCTCACCAGGACAAACTTAGGGATGACAGAAATAACTATCATCAAATCAAAACCTCAACCAGGCCTCCAGTTGGCATAGTATCCTACAGCTTACTATGCTCTTGTGAGCTAAATGAAGTGGGAAATATGCTTTCATTAAACATAGCTGAGTCAGCAATCTCCATCCTGAGAGCTGCAAAACTTAAGACTGAAGCCAGTAGAATCCAAAGATTATCAAAGAGAACAATACAGTTAATACATCCTTAATAAAATCCATCCATCCAGGGGGAAAAGAATCTGTACGTTGGTTTACAGAGGCCAACTGGTGACAACACAAACTCAGGGGTTTGTTTTTAATAAGCTCCTCCGAGCCCAGAAAATATTTCCCCTTACACTTTAGCTGTTGGAAGGTAGGTCAGATTTTGGGCGTAACCTACTTGGCAGCATTTGCTAAATCCTCCTTCCTCGTCCCCCTCGAGCACGTGAACATAACACACCTAATTCCCAGTGCATCACTGGGTCTGGAAGGAGGGCACAGGCAGCTGTGGTGGGAATTGCCACCATCTCCCTAAGGAGTTTTCAGTGTCCCATTCCTAGAGCCATGCCTTCATGCCACCCTCTTGTCAGTGGGTCACAGTGGTGCTTGTGGGGACTTATATCTTGTCTCCTTCCCTTGGGTCCAGGATGCACTTAGACCATGAGATGGTCTGCATGGGGGGATAAGTAAGACTTCTGGAATTAATAAGTGATTTTTTGGTACTTTAATTTTTTTTAATGCCAAATGGTGGCTTGTTTCAGAAGGAATGGTATCTTCAGGGTGGGTTGTGGAGTCATCTGGCTCTGAGCCCCTCATAAACACAGGCCTACAGGTCATTGTTGACCTCCAGGTCTCAGTATGAGCCATAGGACAGGGAGTTCCCCCACAACACCTACAGTCTCCTCTGAAAGCACCAGGCTCTGGTTTTTGACAGCTTGACCCCCTGCTCTCAGCAAGGCCCCATGACAATAGTTTTCAAATCCATGGCTCTGAAAATGCCAGCACATGGAGGGATTATGATACTGCAGAACAGGGATGACGTGCCTGGGGTGGGAAGGGCTGAAGATCTCCTGGGGTTCAATTCTAGCACTGTTTGGAATTGAAGGTGGTCTTCAGTGCGTGGCTTGTTTCCTTCAAACCTCTTGATGGCAAGAGTAAAATCCCTTCACTTTAGATATGGAGGATTAGTTAATTCTTCCTGTAGTCCTTTAACTACTCTGATGAGATGGATGGAAAGAGGGTGATGATCATTCTGTGCTGGAAGCCTTTCTGGTAGAAAGCTAGTGGCAGAGACATGAATCTGTGGATCTTTAAATTGTTTCATTGCTCTAGATCACCCTTTCCCATGCACCTGTCTCTCTCCTAGGGTGACCGTGGCTCAGTGGGACCTCCAGGCCCTCCAGGAGTCAAGGGGTCGATGGTAAGGAGTAAGTCTGCATTCTCTCGCTCTTGCTGCTGCCTCTCTGTCTCTGTCCTGGCCAAGGGTGCAGCTTCTCCTGGTCCTTTAGTTACATGACAACAGCTGCAAGCTCTTCCTCTCTCTGTGGGAATGGGAATGGCCATCTGACTGACTGGATATTGAGGTGTAACCTCTCCCCAGCAGTTGTGTCCTGCAGTCTCCCCTTCAGAGAAGCACTGGGTTTCGAGGCGTGTTCTGCAGCTCCATCAGCTGAGGAGCTGCTGTGTCAAGTGAAGACAACCAGGAACTCAAGGATTGCCTGTTCCCAAGCATCCTGGCTCCTGAACAGACAGAATCTGGGAACAGGGCTCTGTGTGCACATCCCCAGTTGCCTGAGCAGCTGGAGGTGCAGGGTGCTTGGGCAGCACTCTCAGTGTCCTGCTGTGCTCTGCCATTCAGGGAACCCCATTTATGAGTTTAACAGAGGGAACATCAGCAGGACCTTGTCTTGCTCTGACACTTATTGTACAAGACCCAAAGGCAGATTTTCCTATTAGTTCAGCCCATTCTCTTCTGGGCTGTTCGGAAAATCTCGCTTCTGATATCAGTGGCCAGGTTGGAGCTGGGCTATCGACAGCCTGGCCATCTCTATCGGCCTCTGAAACATTTTACCCTGATTAATATCAGACCTGCATGACCTTGCAACCAGCCAACAATGCCTTTTTTCCTGTTTTCCTATTTGGAGGATGCAGGGCTGAGCAGATTCTGGGCATTCACACTAGGCATGTTTTTCTTCCTTCCCTTTTAGGGGCACCCTGGGACGCCAGGAGGAGTGGGTTTTCCTGGGATCCCTGGACCAACGGTAAGTAAAGGCTATCATCACTTGTAATACCATATCCTAGACACTTGCAGGCTAAGTCAAGCAACTGTATCCCAGTTTACTTGAGCTTGATGTGAACAACAGATATAGGGAAAGGGGTGTGATATAGGGCATGGGTGTGAGCAACATGGAAGGAGATGCTAAAAAAAAAAAAGCAGTGCTTAATTCAAACTTTTATAGCCCATTTCCCGAATCGGGGATGCAAAAATCACAATCCAGCCTCAGTCTTTTAGAAGGACACAGGCTCACTAGCTCTGGGTATTCCGGGCTGGGAATTGTTGGCAGTGTGGTGATCACATCATGCAGTGACCCCGTCGTGCGCGGTCAGAGCCCTCACTGGCGTGAGAGGAGCAGCAGAGCAGCTGCCCCAGATGGACCCTCCATCTGGATGGGCTCATCTGGCACATGTGCAGCTGTGGCTGGAGCGTGCAATTGCTGTGGAGGCAGATTTGAGCCCAGCTCCAGTTTCCCACAGCCGTTGTTTAGACGGAGCTCGGGCTCTCCCAGCAGCACAAGTGCCGCTGTGTGCTGTTCGCTGGAGCCAACAGAAAGGCAGCTCTGGGCGGGTGCAGGGAATGGATTTTGCTCAGTGTGTGAATTCCCACAGTGCTGTTAATTAGGAGGAAGATCACAGTAGTAAAATGCCTGGGCAGTGCCAAAGGCTTGACCTCCAGATCCAGGGTCAGCTGTGCCCTATGCGGGGAGCTCGGGGATGCTCCGGGTGCACCGGCTGCAGGCAGCTGCTGCCTCGGCACGGATTGCACAGTTGGAAGTCAGTGGAGGTGAGGGAAAGAGAAGGTCTGAGGTCAAACAGCACCTCGAGGTGCCCCATCTCTGCCTTAAAAGCAGATATATGGCACCCACCAGGCCCTTACAATAAAAGTGGGATGATGCTGCCAGCAGCTGCCAGCACTGAGCTGCTCTGTGGCCCCTCGTGGCAGCACTTGCTGTTGACAGAAGCCTAGGAGGCAGCTGGATATCTCTAAATATTCCATTTTTAGCAATTTTCCCCATCAGATTAGCTGCTGCATGTCTTGGGGATAGCTGGAGCATTAGGCAGGCTCCCACCAGCTCTGTGCCTGTGATCGCCCTTGGCCCAGGCAGGTTCTGTGCTGGCCCTGTGGCAGAAAGCTCCTGAACACCGTCCAGTGCACCACTAACTGCACCTTTAGTTGAGGCTGAGTTTTGTCTGACTTCACTGGGGCATAACAACACTATGAGTTGAGGCATCAGCTCTGAGTAGAGATGTCAAAACCTCTCGGCAGAGCTCTGGGAGCTGAGACCGTCCCCGGGTCCTTCCACTTCCTTCAGTTCCCTCTTCTCCTGCAGGCAAATAACAAGTTCATCCAAGCAAAATATTTCCTCCAAGACTGCATTTTAAAAAGTCATAATTCAATAAGTCAAACTTCCCCACAAAGCCAGTAAATCAAATAATCCCCTAATATCAAATCCCTGCTCATTAATTCCAGCTGTTTCTCCACCAAACATTCCTTATTTTCTTTTCAAGCCAGACCTGAGGCATGCTGTTGTTGTTTGTCCTAAACTGTTAAAACCTTTGAGATTAAGCTCTCCAGTGAGCCTTATAGCAGTCTGATGGCTGACTAATTCAATGGAGGGTGATTGGGAATGGGAAGCAAAAGTATAGTCAATGGTAGGAAACTTTGCCCTTAGCTTCAGCTCACTGGGACCTATGAATTCCTTCTCCCTCTCCTTGCTCACCATCATGGTGTTAATATACATTTTTTAAAATAGTATATATATATAGGCATATTAAAGGTCACTTATCTTCTCCCAAACAGTTCCTTGAAATTCCCAGCATGGTATCTAGTTGTTCCCTCAACATTTTACCATCACGACAAGTGTTTCTGTACTTGTATTTTCATAAGCTGTTTCAGTTAGGCTGAGACTTCCAGGAGGATATTCCAAATGCCAACAAAGAATTTCATTTCAGTGTGTGTTTATCATAAAAGTCTCTATAAAACAGGGATCTGACACATGTACTGCCTGTCTGTGCCAGTCACTGCTGACCTCACTACCAAAACTGAGATTTACTGTGATCGCAAATACAGTTACAGTCAACTGACTTTTCCATCTTGAGTGGGAACAGCTAAGCATTTGTGTTCTCAACATCTCCATTCCAAAAGCAGAATCTTTATTAGTGGCAGTGGTATGAGCAGTAGGAAGATCACAGCCCAGTTTTGTTCTGATCCTTAGCGGAGTGTGCTGGGTTGACAGTTGGTAAAAGCTCTTTTTATGTAAATAGCCAAATTTGATGTGGAATGTTTGAGAGAGTAAGGATGGAATGTGTCATTTTGAGGTTTTCTTTTCTGACAGCAGGAAGGCACTAATTTTAAATATGCGGTTTCAGAGTTATAATACAGAAGTAAGTCCTGTTAATTGAACATATCCTTTATTTTTTTGACACTGACAAATATTTTAGCAGAAAAAAAAGCCTAGTTTTCTGCATTTTCTGTATGCACATTGATGAATCAAGTGTGTACAAATCCAGGTGAAAAGAAAACCTGAAATCTTTCTGTAAATGTAAGAAGAACAGGATCATCCACAGCACCAACAGTCCAAATGAAATTAGCATCTGTCTGCCAGTATCAATATTTATGCAGCACTAACAGGGCAACAATTACTTGAAGATAAAAATCGGTATTTGGCTGAAAAGATCAAACTTGGATACCCAAGATGAGGTGTCTGATTTTTTTATTTGGACAACTAAAAACCAGATCCTGGTTATTATTATTATTTTTGAACAGATGCTGAGCAACAGCTGCTTTTAATAGCTTTGGAGGGAATTCGGGATGTTTGACTTCACATCACACCACTGACAGAGATAACAGGCTGCAGGTCATTAAGCATACAAACCTCAGCCAGGATCCTTGGCCTAAATGTTCATAATCCAAAGACCATCAGTGATTTTTAAAAAAAGACCATTTACAGAGAAGTAAATATGGTAATGTGTCTGGCAAGAGTTTAATGAACCAACCTGCTGGTCAAGGGACTTCACTTGAGGCCCCTGCAGATCACGTAGGGACATGGGATCATACCAACAGCTCCTGTCTTCCTCCTCCTCCGTCTTCATTTTGTTTCCCTTTTCCCCTTCCAGGGTCCAGCAGGAGCCCGTGGTGCGCCAGGGATCAGAGGGATGAAAGGCCGCAGGGTAAGCGCTTTCCAGGAGCTTTTATCCCTCTCCTCTTTCAGCCATTGGAAAAGCAATCCAGTGGATTAGCCTGGGGGTGTGAAGATGAGCAGAAGCTGGGCAGTGCTGCCACAGCCATGTTTCTGCTGTGCATAAAACATGAGGGCTTTGAAGGAAGTCTTACCAGGGATGTGAATGCAGGTGATGTGTAAGGGCAGAGGGGTGTCCAGTGTGGAGGTTAGCATGGAAGTGATCCAGTTTGTCTTTTCCAACCATTTGCAGTGTCAAAACCACTGTTTACAGATGCTTCTTGTGAGAATGGTGTAGATTTAATCATCTGGAGATGTATCTGAGTCAGGAAAAGGGTACAGGTAGAAGACCAGAAAAGGTGCCTCTGTTGCCAAGGGAGAGAGAGCAGCTGAGATGTGAAGTGCTGTGATTACCCAAAGGCAGATAAAGGGGGAAATGGTATGTCATGACATAGAATTAAGAGACGAGGTCAGCAGAAATGGTGCTGACAAGGAGCTGAGCAGCCTGTTCTTCCCATGTCTCCCTTTCCAGTCTCATAGGATCAATAACTCCCAGCAGGGCTCTGCAGGGCTGTGAGGAAGGTGTGCTTTGCACTGTCAGCAGATCAAATTATAAGCACATCCTGTGTCTTTCTATGGGTTTTTCCAGCCCATAACACAAGGCCCTGGTTTTGTCTGGACATAGCTCAACAGTCCCACACTGGAAGCATGTGTGACTCCTGCCTGGAAAGGGCAGCCCCAGTCTAGTGCTGGGTGATGGTACCAACTGGCATCACTGCTGGTGCTACAAGTCCGTGTTACACCGATAAATAGCTCCCAGGCACTCTGAGTCAGCTCTTGTGTGGTGCTTCCTGCTCTGTTTGGGTGACAGCCGACAGCAGAATGACCTCTAGACCTGCCAAAGCTGCTTGTTTTCCTGCCTGTGACATCCAACCCACGTCCCGCTGAGCTCTTCAATCTTTCTTCTCCAACTGGATATTTATTGCAGGAGCATCCATCCCTGCTTTGGGTTGTTTTTCCCTGTCCAGCTGCTTTACAAAGTATTAATAGCGAGCGCACATGGGTTCTTGCTGAAGGCCCCAACAACAACATATTTTGCATTTCTCCCTCCAAGCATCTGTTTCATTTTCAAAGATCACGCTGGAGTAAACCATACATTTTACCTACCTCCAATCTCTGCTTCTACTGCAAGTCCTGCTTAGGGAATTTGGGACAGCCAAGGATTGCATATGTTTCCCTATGCCAGAGTGAATACTCTCTTCAAATAGCTGTAACCAGCAATAGGAAATGGAATAACCAATTAGGAAGCTTTATGACCACAGAGTTATGTACCCTGGAACTGCTCTAAGCTTTAAAATCACATCTAGAAGGACACCAGTAACATCCAAGCTCAGCAGATGTATGTCAGGGTTCAGCTTTTAGCTTGTGACTGGGAAGAACAGCTTCCATGCCTCTGTTCTCCTTTGGGGGGGAGGCCCATGGAGTTCACTCCCCAGTTTCACTCTCAGAGAGGCCCCTGGGGAGTGAGGTTCCGGGACATCCATGATCCTGACGGATGAGAAACTGGAGGTGTTCCCTCACGGGAGGCTCTGAATGGGTGATGGAAAATACCTCAAGGTAAAACTACAGCACAGAGTTGAACAGAAAACACCTTCTGGATGAATCCAGGCTGCAAATGTGTGGGCTCTTGGAGAGGTGAGTCCTCCAAGGGGATCAGATGCTTCTGCCAGTGTCTTTAATGTTCGCAGTGACAGAGGAGTCCCAAGCACGGCCTCGTCCCCACTGCCAGCCAGGAATGCCAACCACATCCCTGGCACTGAGCTCCTTACGGCATCCCCGGGCAACTGCAGGGTTTGGCTCTTGGGCTGTGCAAGATTCCCTCACAGAAACCTTCTTTGGCTTCTTACATCTGCTTGGCCTCAAGTCCTCAGCCCTCCAGGAAAGCAAAGCCAACCAGGCTGTTTCCAGTTCCACTCCTACTGTCAGGAATGACAAAGGGAAATATCTGTTATCATCACACAAGGTAAAACCAAGAGCAAAGCTGAATTCAGCTCCTAGGAAAGGAGTCTGGCTGGCACAGCAGGTACCTGCCTTTGGGTGTAGCTGGATCCAGAGTGCCAAACCCTCTGGAGAAATCCTACAGGACTGCAACTGAACTACTGCCAGCACTGTCCATCCTCAGAATGATGTACCACGTAATAGGGACCTTCAGCTTCATGGCCTGGGTTTACATTTCCTCTCCAGATGTTCAGTCCAGCAGCCTCTGTGCCAGTCACTCCCTCTGGACATTCCCCCACCAGGGAACCCAGACTTCAAAGCACATCCCAGCCCTGCAAACCAGAAATGCAGTGGTGGAACCTGGTGTGTCTGAGCACTGCAGTGATATAACCAATACAGAATTTGTGGGGCAGACAGGCATCCTTTCTAAGATTCCCAGCAGAGAGGAGGAACTTGGCCTTTGCTCCGAAATCCTACAGATTTCAATGAATATGATGCAGAGAAGCTGCTATTTGTAAGGACCAGCAGATCTCCTGCCTGGAGAATTTCTGGTTTGTATCTCTCTTGCTCACGTTTTCCTTTTCTTCGTACTCTCCAAAGATATTCCAGGCACAGAATATTCTATGTTTTGCTTACTTGGTCCTGTGACTCCAGCTCCTGGTTTTCTCAGGATGGGGAAATGATCCCCCAATTGTAATTTCAGACATTAGCCTCTGTCTATCCCAGCTTACAAAAGGGATGTAATTCAATTCAGAGTGGAAACATGAATGTAGCCCCTGCCAGATGTTTATGAATTCCATGAGCTCTGTTTATGGATGCTTCATTAAAGCAAATTTGCTTTTGAAGGAAATGTAAATAGCAAATATGGTTTTGATTGTAAAGAACAATGGAGACTTTTAGGAGTCTGCATTTATGGTGTGATAGCTTTTGTACTGTCAAGATATGTATATTTTAAAAAGAAAATTCTTTAAAAATTGTAACCTCCTTTTTAGTCCTGACAGAGCTGTTATTCCTTCACAAGTCTTTGTTTAGTCCACCAAACTGATATTGAACAATCTTCCTCAAATGTGGTTTCCCCTCTCCTCTTCCCTAAGGACTAGAAACTTGGACATATGAGCCCAGGCTCATTTTCCTTCATCTGTACTCAGTGTAGCACTTGAACATGTGCTTAACATTCAGCTAGTGACAGCTATGTACATGCTTAAAACTAATTATTTAACCAAATCAAGGTTTAAATTTGGGGGCAGCTGATTCAGCAACTCCCTCACTCTATCTCACTTAAATCCTAAAGCACATTTCTTCTAATCAGCTCCTCGCAGCAGGAAAATGCGTGGTCTCCAGCAAGTTCTCCTGAGGAAAATGTCATCAAAAAGACTGGGAATCTCTGCAAAAGGTTAAATATCAGCCAGAACCAGGACTTGGCAACTCAGATCAAAAAGCTGCATCTGAAATCCTGCTTTAAGTGCCTTACCTTGCCCTATTCTCCTGGCCAAGGTGCCTGTCAGTATTTCTGGAATGTTATCCTCTCACTGCTGGGTTCTGGCTCAGGTGATACAAGAGAAGCTTTTCAAATCCCAAATCACATTTCTCTTTTCCACCATTCATCCAGCTCCTGCATTAACTGCTGCCCAGGTGAAGCCTGCAAAGCTGAGATAAGGGGAGAACACCTGCACTCAAAGCCCTTTGCTGCTCTGTGCCAGAGGGGAGGGACCACTGCCTCTGCCACGTGGACCCAGCGCTTCCCAGCATCACCAACTGCAGACATTTGTAAATGCCAGGGATTTGTAAAGTGGTGTTATCTAAGCAAACCTGAAAATAGTTGCTTTCTTCCGGGCCCAGCTGAGTTTTTTTCATGGAGAAGAAGCAGGGGTGTATTGTTTTGCTTCCAGGGATCTTTCTGGTTGACTGAGAAAGCACTGGAAGTGTTTGAGGACAGGTTCACTCCAGATCCATGGCCAGCGATGTCTCCCTTTGGCTTCACTCAGGGCACCTGCTGGCTCTTCATTTGGCCAGACTGTGATAGTGAAATATCAGTATTTGGATAAAGGGGTAAGGAAGAAGCTTTGGATTTCTGGAAAGGAGCTACTGACTGCTCCTTCGTGCTGCAGTTCACAGGCTCGTCACCGTCTCTCTTGGAGCTCTGAGTAGCTGTTTGAACAGGGGGAAATGCAGCACTGCTCTACAGAAGCACCTTGTTGAGTATTTAGTTCTGCAGGAACCTCATCTACTCTAGCAGCAGCATGTATCCCTGTTGCCTCACCTGGACTAGCAATAAACCTGAGTTGCAAAGCCTGGAGCTGAGTTCCACTGCATTTGTGAGCTGACACTGTTCACACCTGGCCAACATTTTAGCACCTTGTTTAGTCTGGGGTTGCCGGTAGAGCTGCACATCTCAGGGAAATTCTGTCCTGGCATGTGCTCCCACTGACCAAAGGGCACTGATGCTGCAAGGGCAGCCCAGGGGCTCTGTTTAGCCCTGCCTGCAAGGCCAGGCTGCCAGGTCTGTGGTGGGAAGGCACCGTGCTGTGCCTTGCAGTATTTGGCATTGGGATCTCCCTGGAGAGCTGCCAGGACTTCACTCACTCGTCTCTGACCAGCGTTGTCAGTAATAGAGAGTTTTGAAGATTTAACTAATTGACTAAATGTAGCCTTCCCTGTCAGGGTGGATTAGGGGAAGCCTTTGTCCCAGGTTTCAGCCCAGGAGGCTGGAGAAGATGAAGTTTGCCACGTGCACCTGCAAACAGAGGGTCACCTTCTCCTTCCTTAGGTCAAATGCTGATGAGTTGTGTTGCGATGGGATTAGGCAAGTTACTGCTGTGAAGTGAGATTGCCCTGGCAGATACTGCCGTGCTGGTGACAGGGCTCTGCTGGAAGAGATGAGGATACTGTAAACAGTCCCCCAGCCAGCCAGCCCTGCTGGGTTGGACCACTGAGAACCACAGCCCTCACTGCCCTCACTGCTGTACTGAGGGCACCCAACAGCCTCCACCCAGTTTAGGGAAGCCCAGCAGTGGCAAAGGGGCTGGACAGGACAAGATGGGCTACAGAAGATGGGTCTGGAAGGGCCAGACACATCCCAGTTTCCTTCCTGACAGGATCTGCCTTGGAAGAGAAACCTCTAACCTGGGTCATCACTGTCATTTCCACATCCCACTTGCTTCTGATCCCCACTCCCTCTTCCAGGCCTGAGCTATGGACTCCTCCCCATCTGCACATCCTTCTCCTGCTTCACACGCAGGTCACCACATCAGCTTGGATAGTAAAGGTGTAATTGCACAAAGTATTCTGAGTGGCTGCCCAAAGAGAAGGGGAACAGTTTGTTTTCCAGGGAGGATGAGCAGCTGGGTAGCAAGGTGCTTTCCTAGAGTGCCAGCGTCATAACCGTGCTGACACCTTCCTATCCTATGGGCAGGTCTGTGTATTTGCTGGGTGTCCCAGTCACCCCACACAGCCCCAAGATGCCTCCAAGCCCTGCTTTCCCACCACCCAAACTTACAGGGCTGTCTGACTCGAGCTGTCAGTAGCCCTGCTTTTAAATGACCTTCTGGTTTCTGTCATTGTGCTTTGAGGTTTATAGGGACATGGATTAATAAAACTTTTGGTCTTTACTGCTCTCTGATCTAGGAGCCAGCATGAACCACAGCATTTGGGGTGTTGGGCTGGTGAGAGCTGCCTGACGTCAGTGCAGCAAAGCCCCAACCTGTGAAACACCCCCTTTGGTTGTGGGGTTCCCATCTGGGGCACACTCCTTCTCTGTCCATCTGTCCTGGAGACCAGGCTGAGCATTCTTTAGAGCTGTGCCTTACTGGCAATGCAATACAGGCTCTTGGTTATTTAATCTCAGCTCTGCTCAGCGGCACAGAACTTTGCCAAGTGCAGTAGAAGTTTTTGCATTATTTTATATTGACAGTGTTTGTCTGCTGTAATAATTTGGCTGAGGTTCCTATACATTTCTGCTGTACAGTGCCTTTCTTTGTGAGTCTCTCTCTTTGCCTGTCATCCTGGAGTTGCTTTTCTAAGGCATTGGCTCCCTAGCCCTGTTATTACTTTTGGCACTGGGTTTGCATCCCGATTAAGCACATTGGCTCCTGTTTTCTCTCTTTCTGTGTTGGCCAGCTCTCAGAATTCCTCTTACCACTACATTCTAACACCACTCTGTGTTTTTATTTATTATTTGTATTGCAGTAGCGCCTGAGAGTCCCAACTGAGCTAATGACCTGATTGTGAACATGAAGCCCATTAATAGTCTCTTGATATGCCCTTTTTAACTGTTTTATTTTCTCTCACTGTGGCTCTTTATTCTCTGTCAGTGTGACACACTGGTTTCTGAGGGTCAAATGGTGCAGAGGGTTGTGTGTTCAACTCTCCTGAAATTACTGTGAGAGCTAGATGGTCTTTAAGGTCCCTTCCAATCAAACCATTGATTCTATTCACAGTCTTCCCCTCTTCCCAGGGCTCCCCTTGCTTAGAACTCTGGAGGAACAAGAACACCCCTTCCTCAACAACGCTAGAGCTGTGCCATGAGCTGTTCATTTTTAGCTAATCCCACCTGCTCATTTGCAGCAGGGTGCATGTCCTGTACACCTCCTGAGCTCCTCATGCCTTCCACACACTCACACATCCAGGAGGAGATGCCAGACATGGGACCAGACCTGCAGAAGCAGGCACAGCCAGCTGAACTCCTCCCTACCTGCATATGCATGAGCACCTGCCTGGTCCCTAACAGCAGCCAAATCTTTAAACAGCAAGTAGCTGTAGCTGAAGGCTTTGCTGGAGTTCAGCTGCCAGCAAATATACCCTGCTCTTTTTGAGGAATTTGGGGCCCAGGACAATCTGAAAGTACTGTATGTTGGGGGCTTGTGTGCCCCTCTGTATTTTGTAGATTTATTGCCCTGATTGTGATGATGAGATTGTGTGGTATGTCAAGGGTTAAGGGCAGAGGCAGTTGGAAAAGCAAGGTTTCTAGGAATGAAGAGGTTTGCTATCAATAAGGCTGGAACTACAAGTCTCTGCCTTGCAAAACTGTTGTCACGTAACCGTTGTCTGAAAATAAGGCTGTTCCTGACCTGCTTTTCTCCTCTGGCTTTGGTTTGTGGTTGGTAGCTGGTCTAATAGGAATAAAAAGTTCTGTGTGCTGGTAACGGTGAGAAATGAAGCAACAAAACACAGAAAGAATCTTTTGAGTCCTGGGCTCCAAACTGCTGTGCTCAACACAAGCAGGTACAGGTCGGCTTAGCCAGGACTGATCTCATGGACTGTCCTGGTGGCCAAGGCTAGAGTGACAGCTGGATTTTCCAGTGAGACATAGCTTCTATGTTCTTATTTTTGCCTCCCTTTTGCCTTTTTCCAGGGTGCCAGAGGGCCTGATGGACCAGTGGGCGAGCCGGGGTCACGAGGTGTCAAGGTGAGTGCCAAGGCAGCTCTGAGCTGTGCTGTGAAATGCTCTGGGCAGGATCGAGGTCTCATCCTCCTCCTCCAGGGCATGTTCAATTGCTCCATGAGGAGCAACCAGCACGGATGAGCCTGTGTTGCCACCAGAGTAAAATCTATCCAATGTTGGCATTGGGGGCCCTTCCCACACTCCCAGCTGGTTGGGGTGTACCTTGGGGCAGGATGGTGGGCATTTGTCCTCTCAAAAGCTGCAGGGAACTGGAGGGGATATTTGCTGGAAAATGCACAGGAGCAGATGGGCTGGGGCAGAAGAGCATCACCAACAGTTTGTGCTCCTGCTGATGTGATTTTGTCTTTTTGCTTTCCAGGGCCGACCAGGGGAGCCAGGCAGGCCGGGGCCAGATGGGCTGCAGGTATGTCCTCTGTGAGAGCCAGAGCCTGCCAAGCCTGGCATGGTGTCAGTCCTCTCTGTGGGGGCACCCACACGTTCCCAGTGCCCAGGGAACAGCAGCTTCTCCTGGCCAAAGTGCCGCGGGTGCGTCGGCACATTCCCGAATGCTGATTGCTGTAACTGTGTGTTTGCAGGGCAAGATGGGGGAGACTGGGGAGGCTGGAGCACGCGGCTTCCCAGTAAGTGTCCGTCCCTTGTGCTTCCTTCCATAACCTCAGGTTCACTCAAGTCTGTAAGTTTTGGGTCCTGGTTCAGGAGGGAGAATTTGGACAGTGTCTCACACTTAAAAGGGCATCTCCCCCCTCCTTTAACTGGAGCATTTATGAGATGCATGTTACTGCTGAAAGCCACGAAGGATTCTGTGGGGTTGGGGCTGACCCTGGTGTTTTTAATTTTTCCAGGGTATCCAAGGACCTTCCGGACCTCCAGGAGCAAAAGGGGCTCCAGGCGACCCGGCAAGTGTCTCATCACTCTCTCTTCCTCTCTCTTTCCTAGTGCACACACAGACACTTCATTTCTTTCTCTGTCTGTCTCCTCCCCACCACTTATCCCATTCCCAGCCTCTCTGTCCTTGCCAACTCCAGCGTGGTCAGAGATGTGAAGGACTTGGCTAGAGTCCTAGGAGCCATAAGGAAAGACAAGGTCAGAAAAGGGGGGCATGGATCAGCCAGGGAGAGTGTAGGATACAGGCTGGGGTGGATTTTTGAAGGGAAAAAAGAAGGGCAAGATTGGGGCTGGGGCAAGGTCAGATGTAACAGGAGGAGTTGGAGTGGGCTGGTAGGTTGAGTGGAAGGGGGACCAGGAGGGAGGCTGATGATGTCAGAACCGAGCCTACAGCTTGGGAGGAGGCACTGGGGGGTGACAGGGGAAGACACAGACCTCAAGTAGGGCCAACAGGACCACCAAAGCAAGAAGAGAGGTCTCTTCCTGCTCTCTGTGTCTGTGAGGACTGTCCTTGACTGTGAAGGGAGTGGGTAAACCAAGCACTTCTAGGTTGCCAACTGCAGTTATTTTAGATGGGAGCCAGAAAGATGAAAGGTCTTCTGAGCTCTTTGCCTGCTAAGGTGCCTCAGCACACCCATTGCTTGCCTCTCCATCTCACTGGCCAGCTCTTGCACGGTGCATAACTCCTCTGAGGTGTGGGGGGGAGCTGATGTTTTATCTTACAGACCACGGAAGTGATGGCCCTTCAGAAATGAAGACATGTATGAAAAGAATCTTGTGTATCTGTTTTTCAGGGTCCACAAGGACCACAGGGGCCACCTGGGCCTTTGGGAGAAATCGGGCATAAGGTAGGTGTGATCTTTGCTCCCGTTTGTTTTCCCCTTGCATCAAGAGTGGCAGGACTGAGGGGGGAGTAAATGTGCAGGGGCACATCCTTCCACACCTGGAGGTGTGGAACTATCAGGAAGGATTTCCCTAAAGTCTGAAAGTCAGTTTCCAAAGAAAACAGTGGAAATCAGAAATTTGAGCATCACTTCAATCGCAGGCCACAGACACCCAGCTGGGGGATGTGCAGACCCATCTTCACACCAAGAGAAACCTTTTAAGGGTGACTGCACCACGGACCAACTTATTGCACCAGGGTGCAGAGTCAGGGACCCAGCACAATGACAATTTAAACTGAGCACTGGCCTTTCCCCACTCCCTGGTGCTGCTGTTGACGTGACACAGGTTTGCCAGCCTGCCCAGATTGCCATGGCAGCCCCAGCACAGTGGAGGAAGCTCAGAGACTCCTCTGCTGCTGACGGTGCTGTTGGGCTGTCGTTGCCATGAAGCAGTGGCACAAACACACCACAACCGAGCAGCAGCTGCCAAACAGTGCCCTGATGGAGTGCAGGGAGACGCCTCCTTGATTTCCCCCTACCTCCTCAGCAGTTTTGGCTCCATTTCACTCCCATTGAATATTATACTCTTGGCTCTTTATACCAGGTGTGCCAGTCCCCCTTTGGTAGCTCCTTTCCATAGGTCCTGAGCTGTAACACAGACACGATGTTTCACTCAGTCGTGAAAACAGCAGCAAAGGTGGCTTTTAATGCAGTCTATGCAAAGGGTGTGAGTCATGAAAGTTTCCATTCTCATGGCTGCTAGACTGGATGGAGTGAGCTCTCAGCGTGGTAAACCACACTGGGGAGCTGGAAAGCTGCTACCCAGCCACTCTGGATGTTGCCAACCAAGAAAATACAGAGCTTCATTCAAATCTGTGAATCTTCCAGGAGCTTTTCTCTGCACTGGCACCTCTGGAGAAACCAAAGCAGGATTTTTGCTTTCATTGGAGCTTGAATTTTCTCATTGCGTGACTTGACCATTTGTTCACAAACTCAACATACACCCTGCTCCCTCCTCTGCTTGAATCCACTTCAGTAAGCCAGGAACTGGCTTTATTCCCTGGGCAGCTCCCTTGACTATGTGCTCTTTTTTCCTTTATTCCCAACTGTAAAGAGAAGGGAGATTGTTGTCCGGAATGCAAATATCATAAGTAAATAAACCACTCAAATCCTTTAAAGAGAAGCTTTACTGTCCCATCTTTGGGCTTTTTTTACTCATTCCCCACTCTTCCCAGAGGTAAGAGAAAAATGTACAAAGATTAAAGCTCCCAGTAGGTCTCAGTACTAAACATAGCAAACGACCATGACCCAGCTGTCATGGGGCTGCACATGGCACTGGACACTGAGGGAGTACAGTTTGCAAGGTCATTCTCCCATCTTCCTATCTTGCTTCCCATCATTTCCCAGGTCAGGCACTCGTTTTTGGCTCTCTGAGGGATGCCAAGCCCCTCTCAGAGGAGCGAGACACTTTCCCTCTGCTACTCCAGCCTGATTTCTGGTCTGATCCCAGCCATTGGTATTCGATGTTTTCTGGCCCAGTACAGCCAGAGACAGGGGGTGAGGGTTGTCAGGGCTAACCTGGCCAAAATTTGTGCTGGAGGATTCAGTGTAACCTTGCTGCTCTTGGCTCCCTTTAGCTGCCAGCACCATCATGCCCCTGGCTCTCTGGGAATAGGGGGCAAAGGCTCAGCCTGAAGCTGTGGAGTCTGGGGCAGATTAACCCTCAACAAAACAAGCCACATGGTTCATAAAATGTGCTCACACCAGTGCTAATGGAGAACTGGGGCTGCTGGGAATAAGGGAGCAAAAGCACAGCCAAGCATTTTTGTTGCCCACTGTTAACAGCCAGTCTCGACCCTGGTAAAGGGCTTTCAAGTCTTATTCTGGACCTTTCCCCCTCTTTCCCAGCTAGTTCCAGTGCGGTTACCTACCTTAGAAAGCAGAGGGGCTGGAAGAAGGTAGGGAAAGGTGCTTGGCAGAGGAGGCTGGGGAGAGGGGAGGTGTGAGAGTTGATCAGAGCCCTCCCAGAAAGCAGGCACAGGGGTCCTGGGCCTCTTTGATGCTGCGAACCCCGAGCCAGCTCCAGGGAGGTAATTGCATTGCAACCAGGGCTCGGCTGTCCCAGGAGGGCTCTGCTAAAGGAATTATGTCTTTGATCTTGCTTTCTCCTTAGTTACAATGGCTTTTTCATCATCTTGGATTTTTTTTTTTCCCAGGGACCGCCTGGCTCAATGGGACAACCTGGCCTTGCAGGTGAACCTGGCATGAAGGTAAGAAAAACCCCTTACTGCAATTCCTCTGTCAGACTGGGGAGATAATAGCAACCTGTGTTCCTGCAGGACTGAGTGACATTGCAGGTTTGCCCTCCAGCAGCTAAAGCAGAAAGTGCTTTCAACAAAAGATAAAGTTTAAAGTATAAAATCCAGTTAACTTTAGCCTTTGGTTGCAAATTCCTGAGCCCTAACCTGAGGGGGAGGCCATCAGTGCTGGGGAGAAGCACCGTCCCAGGGATCTTGTGCCTTAAGAACTGTGAAGGGCTTTGGAAATGAAGCTCAGCTCTCTTCAGATCCAAAATCTGAATGGAGAAGGGAGTCCTCAAGACCCAGAGATCCAGGCAGCTTCTAATTTGAAACCTGAAGTGTCTTAGGAAGGTCTCAAACTTAAAAATACCTTCAGTTTCCAAGCCTCAACTCTGTGAGGACTGAGCTCCTCTGATGGTTACAGGGAAAGGGTGGCCTGCTCCAGACTATGAATTCTCCTTCTTGTCCTCATGGAAAGGCCTATAAAAGCCATCTCTTTGTTTGAATAAGATCCCTGTGCTGAGCAGCTCAGAGGAGTTTTTATTTCATCCTAACCCCCTTGGTTTGAAGGTTCATTCCTGTGAGCAGAGCATTTGAACAGACTCTACGTGGGGATTAAATGCAGTTTCCTCTGTGCTGCTTTTCACTCTCACCCCCAGCCCCATCCTTTGCCATGTTTTCCTTGGCAAATCTTCTGACACTTCACTGGAGCTACTGTGCCTTTGGCATCCTGATACTGCTCGAGTGTTTTCAGCTCCTGTGCTCCTGGCTGCCCTCCTGGGGAGCAGGACACGATGGTTTGCACAGACACCCCTTTACCCACTGTCAGTGCAACAGGTCCTTGCGGGAAGTCGGGGAGGGAGAGTCCTGTCCTGCTCCTTCTGGAGCTTCCAAGCTGGAAGGAGCTGAACCGAGGCTGGTCTGGGCAGTCATCGCTTGCAGACCAGTTTTCTGGTTCTCTCCTTTTGGTGCCATCAAAGATTCAGGTGTTCCTCCAGGGGCTGGGGCTCAAAGAGCTGTTGGGTCTCTTCTCCCTTGCTCTGGTCATGTCTGCCACCACACCACACTGCACCCAGCATTGCTGCTTGTCTGGGAAGGACCATGCCCAGGGAATACCTGCAGGCAGCACAGACCACTCCTTGACCCCTGTCCTGTCAAGCTTTATTGCAACAGAGCCTGCCAGAGGTGTCCCTGTGCTGGGCCTTTGGACCCCCTTGAAAACTGAAGGTGTTTGTGTGGGAGAAGGAAAGAAAAAGTCAAAATGAGGAGTGCAATGGGACATGCTTCATGTTCACTCACCATCAGCAAACAGCTTGTCTCCATGTCTGAGTTTCCTTCTTTTTAGGGTGATCCTGGCCAGCTGGGAGTCCCTGGAGAGCAAGGTCTCATTGGCCAAAGGGTGAGTATGGCCACCTTTTCGTGGGGCTTCTGTGCCTTGACAGTTCCCCAGAGGATCTGTCCCTGCTCAAACACAGCTGGGCAGGCAGACCCTGCCCTGGGCATCCCGTAATCCTCATGGCCCCTGTTCCTTCTCTGGGAGGTGGAAGCCCCTTCCCCACAGAGTCTGTCAGCCTGAGATCACCAGCCTTCGTGAACCTCTGGGGTGCCACAGTGATGCTGTGACACCCTCTCGTGTGAAAGGGGCAGTGTGGGAACAGATGTGGGAACAGACCCCTCCTGTTTGCCAGGGGCTGTGTCCACACGGGGCAGGGGATGCTGGAGCAGAAGGAGGCATTAACAGGGAAACACTGGCTACACTGTGCACGTGTGGGAGGGAGCTGGGGTGGGATGAATGCATGGATTGAGGCTTCCAGGGTCTGTGTCCCTTCTCAGGACTGAGGTCAGTTGTTGGAGCAGGATGGGGAAGCCCCAAGTTACATGAATACAGACTGAGCCCCTTTTCACACAGGGAAGGAGGTCTTCCCACAGGCCAGCAGCAGATCCGTGGAGGGGAAACTATGGCTCAGAATAAAGCAAGAGGCTGAATTCTTGCTCTTGCTCCAGAGGAAGCTTGTTCAGCATTAGGGTATGGGATAGGACACATGTCAAAGTGCAGGGTTGGGCTCCCATTGCTGCAGCCCCACTGCTGCCATGAGTCAGCTGCAGAAAGCAGAGAGAAAAGCATGTTTAGGCACAAACTCATGGTGCTTTCTTCTGTCTGCAGGGAGAATCCGGGCTGGAAGGGGACAGCGGGCTGCCTGGGCCAGATGGGATCAAGGTAAACCTCAGTCTCGTGGAGTTTCAGCTCTCACACACATCTCTGTGCACTCAGGTCCCTGTGATCCCTAGGGCCAGCATGAAGCCAAGGGGGTTACTGGGTCCTCTGTGCAATCAGCCTCTGCCCTGCTCTCTCCAAGGACTTTTTTCTGCAAGCACACATAACAAACTCCTCCTGTTTCACTCCTCTACCCACATTTTTGGCATCTGATCAGATCTCCAAAAAGGTCAAGTTCTTCAAAATCTGGTTTCCAACAATTTGTCTGTTTTATTTGAGTCTTTACAGAACAAATTTCCAACTAATCAGGAATTCCTGGGCCTGGCAAGGGGAATCAAGAATTGTCCATCACTCTCCCATGCACCACTGACCAGAACAATGTTAGCAAGTAAAGAAACCAGGTCCCTCTCCCCTTGGCAGAGCCCCAGGTGCTCACTCAGGGCTCATTCTGTATCTAACTGCTGTGAGTTTGCTACCTTGCCTTTGGAACAGGACTCTGACTCCTGTCCTTGCACAGCCAGCCTTTCCAAACAGGCCAACGATTTTGTTCCATGGAAAGAAAGAGCAACCAATCCCACAACAATGCAGTTTATTTCTTCATTCTAGTTAAGCTATTTGCCATGTGTCTCTATTTCTGCTTATCTCTGAATGTTGGACCAAAAAACCTCTTCCTTAAGGACAGTTAAGGCTTCTGTATTCTCTGACTGTCCCCAGGAGCTCTTGAACCAAACCAGCTCTTTCCAATCCAAATGTGTCTCTGGACAGTTAACCAGATGTGTCTCTGCTCCTTAACCAGACAAGATGTTGCTGAGCTCTCACCATGCAGGTGCAAGAGGAAAATGACTCAGTAAAGGCTAGTTGGCTCCAAAAGTGCAGGTGCTGATCCCAGTATAGAACTGGAGTGGTAGTACTGAATAATGCGAAATACTGACAATCTTTTATTTGTCTTGATAGAAGAAAAACAGCTCCAAACTTACTTCTTCTTACGCTTCTGTGATTGTATTTCTGGTCTGCATTCCAGTTGGTTGTCATTGATCCATACTGAAGTTTCATTATCTGCCAGATTTTTTCCTAAATTTCCAAGACTGGTTTCACCAGGGAAGGTTTAAGTTAGACATTAGGAAAAATTTCTTCACAGAAAGGGTAGTCAGGCATTGGAACAGGCTGCCCCAGAAAGTGGTAGAGTCACTATCCCTGGAAGTGGCAGCTGGGGACATGGTTTAGTGGTGGGCTTGGCAGTGCTGAGTTAATGGTTGGACACACTGATCTTAAAGGTGTTTTCCAACCCAAATGATTCTATGATTCTGTAACTATAAGAACAGTGATTTGACAGGGCACCTACTGCTCAGACCGTAAATCCTTCACAGGACACGGTGACACTGTTTTCCAGAGTGTTTGTTTGAGCCCTGGACTGATTTTTATTTGGCAGTGAGAGCCAAGCAGCCACTCCAGACAAACCCATCCTATTAAAAGCCTTCCAGCATCCCAAGCTCAGGGCTTCTGGGTGAGGCGAGGCAGGCTTTCAGATCTTGTCTGCCTGCCTCATTCACGTGGGAGGTTCAGGCCCTATTGCAGGAGAAGCAAAGGGGGGTTCAGGTTACCCTGTGTAATGGGGGAGTTCCTTCTCCTCCAGCCAAGAGATTTCAAAGAAAAGAAACCTGGTTTTCCTCCTTTTTTAAATGTCAAGTGTATTATGACTCATCCTCATTCATCCTTTTGCTTGCAGGCTCTTTTCCTCTCAGACTCCTGAAATATTAATTATGTGGTGGGTTTTTCCTTGCAAGAGGCAATGCACAGTGACCCATGTGTTGTGTGGGCATGAAAACCTCCCACTCTCCTCTCTTCCACAGGGGGACAAAGGAGAGCAAGGCCCAGAAGGAGAGAAAGGAGAAAAAGGCAACGAAGGACTGAAGGGAAAAGAAGGACCTCCTGGATATCCCGGAATCACAGGTGTCCGAGTGAGTCCGCGAATCCAGCCCGTGGGCGATCCATGGGTTCCCTGTGGTGATGAGTGTGTGAACCAGGACACTGCTTAGGGCAGGAGGCCATCTGAGATGTCACTTGTTGCAAATGCTGTCGTAAAGTATGTTCTTTTTGTGAAAAACTGCATCTGGGGGCTGGTTTGGTCTTTCAGTCAGGACATACTTGAGGTGTGGATCACTCCTCTGGTCTGCCCTAGGCTTTGGGACAGTGCCTTCCTCCTGCACATGCAAGACAGATCTGGCAGGATGTTAGAGAGGAAGGTCCAGAGGGCTGTGAGGGGTTGAGTTTCCCCTGGCTGGCACAGCTGACTTGGGCCTGCAGCCTGGAAATGACCAAGCTTGTACCTTCTCTGGTGATTACTTACTTGCTTCTGGTCTTCCCTTTAATATTTTATATTTAATTTTATATTATCTGTATATATTTATATATATTTTACATATAAATATATATATATTTAAGGCTCCCCCAAATATAGGAAACAAAGAGGTGAAATTAGCAGGAAATTATTCCTGAACCTTCAGTGAATATCAGGGGCATGTGTGATTTGCTTGAGCGTCTGGTCTCAGTGCCACAGAAAGGAAAAGTGTGACTCTGGCCCTGACACGAGAGCAGTGGGAGCCCTGGCTGGGGCTCATTCGGTGGTGCCAGGTGGAGGATGGCTCTGCCCAGTGCCCCAGTGGGCTGCTCTAAAAGTCAGGCCCTTCTGGTTGAAATGTGGGGTTTATCAGCTTAATGGCATGGTTTATTCATTGTCATTGTTGTCATGGATGTAAGTTGTCAGAAGCATGGGGCTTGTCCTGCAAAGGGATGGCCCAGCTGTGAGTGGGATGCAGCCACCCTGACCAGAGGCCATGCCTGCCTGCAGCACAAGTCTCATCCCTTGTGCAGCTGGAGAACATCCCAGCTCCTACCCCACACATCTGTGGGAAAGAAATGAGTAGCCCATGTTTGGTGGCAGCTCTGAAATCCCAGCCTGGGATGGGAGGAAGGCAGCAGAGCAGGCAGGTACCGCCGAGCACTGGGTGGATGCTCGGTGGTGAAGCATGTTGATTTTCCTTTTGGTGACGTTGTGGCTGGCTAAAAAGAGAGCAGGGAGAAGGGTGTGAGGGGATGGAAGCAGAAAAGGAGATGGATTTATGTTATTTTTGGGCTGAGGTTGGGATTTGAACACTGACTCAACTAGAAAGTGGAAACATTGGCTTAAAGCTGCGGTGCAGCACCATAAATGTGCAGAATAAGCCTGTAGTCCTGTCCCAAATAAGGCCACCCTTGGCCACAGCCCCCTGTACCCACAGGGAGCCCTTTCAGGATTGGGATCATACCATGGGGTGGTCCCCAGTACCTCAGCTCCCTCCCAGCTGCAGACTGGCACAGCTGGACAGTCGCCCATCATGTGCTGTACTTCTGGCTGGTTCACGTGTTTATATTGTGCATGTTTTAAGAACCAATAAAAATACTAAAATCATGCAAATGCCATATTAAGTTATAAAATATAAAATATAGATTCTCTCAGACTCAATCCCTGCTGTTTGCCAGCATGTCCCTGGGAACATGATGCTGTTTTCTGTTTTATTTTAAAAAAAAAAGGAGTCAATGAGCCAAGATTCCTGCTCATAATCACTCCCTTTTGTTTTTTTTACTGCAGAGTGCTATATTTCCATCTACTATTTTAATATGCTTCTTTGTATATCCTTATGCCTAAACTCAAGCAGCCTTTCAGACCTGCACAGGCTCCAGATAGTGCTGCCTGCCCTGCCAAACTCCGTTACCTAATACACAGGCTGGTGTTCCTGTGCTCGCTCTGAGGTCATTCAAATCTGGAAGTCCTCTGACAGAAGTACAAATAATTTTTCTCTTCCCATTTTTTCCTTTTTGAGACTTCCATTCTACCTTCCCATGGAGAGTACAAATATTAACGGGATCTCCCTTAGATAAGGTTTGCAGAGATGCAAACAACTAGAGATAACTTCAACCCCATCCTTTTCAGCTGAGCGATGGATGCTGGAATATCCAGCCAAGCCATCCTCTGGAAGACATGCCACAAAAGCCACCACAAACTGCACAATGCAAGGGAGGCTTTAAGGCTGCTGAACAAAGAAAGCAAAAAAATCTTGTCGTGGAAAAGCTGTGAAGGTGTTCACCCAAGGGCAAATGTCAAGGTGACAAACTCCGTGCGGGATTTGTACGGTGGCTCAGAAATTGCTTGGGGAAGGGTGTTGGAGGCACTTGGACTGCAGGGAGGAGGCACATTGGGTTTGGGTGTGCTGCAGATACTGTGTGATTACACATCACATGTTGCATATGGTTTTAATACTTCTGATGTGATAGTGTTGTGCTGTCCAATACTCAGTTCAGATGGTTCAAAGGTTCTTCGTCTTTAGCTATTACATCTTCATTTGGTCTCTCCTGGCATGACACCCAGGAGTCCTTACATCTGTGCTTCACCACATTCCTGCCTGGATCCACTGAAGTTTTCCTGGGCTAGAGATGTTGCCTCTGCTCCAGTAATTGGGATAGCCTGCTCAGCTACAAAGGAGACAGGGGAGATGTCGATGCCTCTGTGCTGTTCCTGGGAGACGCACACACCAGGATCTGTGCAGTCACATGTGACAACAAACTGACCTCCATCTGGGAGTTTTAGCTCATCTTCTGCTTCTGGAAGAGATTCGTGTTAACCTGAGGAAGCTGATGCCCGTCTGCAGTCATGGACACAAAGACAAGCTTTTGCTATGCCTTGGCTTGGCCCTGTTGTACTGGAGGGGACCCACAGAGACATGCCCTGCATGGACTGCAACAGCCTCTGAAAAAACCCTTTTCATCACAAGTCCCTGCAGCAACACCACATCTTGAAGATTTGTCCTTAACGCCAAGGACATGTTTAGTCTTAATCTTTATTTTGCTTATGTCTACAGGAATGTGGCACTTCACTCTCAAGTGTCCTCCTGACAGATGTAGGAAATGAGGCGCCTGATGGCTCTGAAATGATGTGACTTCACTGCTGGTACATTTTCAGCCCATTTTGTATATTCTGGCCTGGGGCAGAGTCTCAGTGCAGCCACAGAACAGGTAGGAGCTGGGGAACTTGGCAGGACACGTACCAGCTCACACGCCATGTGGCAATGGGCCAGCACAACGGAGGGAAGGAGATTGGTTCCTGGGCCTGCACAGTCCTAGAGCTCCCTGGAGATGGCAGAGGAAGGGATGTAATGGAGCACCTTCGAAAGCTGGAGAAAGCTCAGAGGGTCTGTTCAGCCCTTCCGGGTCATGCAGAAGAGAGACGTTCACCCAGCAATCAATGGGATCAGCAGGGACACATCTGGCTTTGCTGGGCAAGGCTTCATTTTCCAGAAAGCCATCCCAATGCTGATACAACGCCTGAGCACAACCAAACTTCCCTCTGCACTCAGGAAATGTTTTTCAGGGATCGTTAGCTTTAATTTCGCTCAGCCATTTCCAATATTAACATATCTGAAAACCGGTTTCCACTGTGGTTTTGAATCTCAAACAAAAAGCATCAGGGAGGCCCCATCCGAGTCTCCAGGGGCAGTTTGTACGTGTTTCAAAGCCAGTGGATTTCAGCAAACAAACCTGGCAGCTGAGATGGTCCATGAGTCTCACAGCTGTGGCTGGCAGGGCTCGAGGCAGCTGGAGCTGAGATAAGTGAGTATCCTCTATCTTTTGGTCACTTTGTCCAAGATCACACTGCTCCGTTCAGCTCCAGTTCCTGCTCAGTGGAGGAATGGGCCAGTTGCCCCCTGGTCATAAGACAGAGATCAGAGCACAAGCGCAAGATCCAGTTGAAATTTCCAAACTTACGTTGGAGATGTGCACCTTTCCTGAGCTGCTGGCTCACATTACCTCCTCCCAGTGGCTTCTATCTTCTTCTAATCCTAACTTGTTGCCTTCACTTGCCCTTGACTCTCTTCTGAACGTGGCTCTTTGTCCTCTGGTGGCTCCTCGGAGCAGCAAAGAGCTGAAAATCCCTTCCCATTGTAGAGCACCAGGGGCTGTTTGGGTATCTGCATTCAGAGACTGGCTGGAGACAGACCTCAGGGTCAACAGTGCAGGGAGCAGGAGTCATGCCCTGGAGATCCAGGTTTTCTCTGTGGGCAGGGCAAGACAAGGATATGTCTCCTCAGTATGTGGAGAGACTGAAAGGTACGACAGCCTGGTGAACCCTGGCAAGGCACCCATCAGCAATGCAAGTGTCCCAGTGTGGTTGGCCAAAATAAAAAGATGATTTGTCTGCCGACTTGTAAGGCTGTGAAGGAATGGTCCACAGAACCTGAGAACATTGCTAGAGAGGACCATGCATTCACAAAGGATCTGGCTGCCCATCAGTGCTGCTCGTGGCAACAGAGGATGGTAAGAGCCAGAGGTTGAAGTCACTGGTGTGGAACCAGCAACCTGGTCACAGGCAAGTGGGCCCTGAGAACAACCCCTCCACCCAAAAAGTGCTCCCCCCCACTGCTCCTCCTCTCCACCGATGGAAAATTCGGCATTTCAGCCCTTCCCTGGGAGGACAAGGGATCCAGCAGTGGCTGAGGAAGGCCCAAGCCATTTGGCAGCAGGGAGGTGGTGGGTTTCCAGCTGCGCTCCGTGGCTCTGCACTGTGGTTTTCATAATGTGCTGGTTGTCATACATGGCAGACATCTGATAGCAAGGGTTTTACAGTTCCAGGAAAGCAATTGGAGAGCCTGGAAGTACTGAAATGCAACATGCTCCGAAACAAGAAAATCCCTCATTGTTCAGCAAAACTGGGAGTCGAGTTCTTTCCACTTCCTTTTTAACCTGAAATCCTATCTGCAGTGTCATTCAAGCCACGTCAGGACTCGGAAAGCTTTGAGCCAGACGCTCCAATGGTCTAAATTGCCATAAACAATTACATCAGAGAAGGTCTGGCTGCGTGTGCCGGCCCCGCTGCGTGGTGCAGATGTGCACTATCAGCCCAAAAGAGCTCGAAGGGCCGTAAATCCTTTTGCTCTGGTGCAACAAGATCCAAAGTCCTTTCGTTTGCTCTTCAGGAGGGTAGAGTGACAGAGCTGGGCTGGGGTGGAGATCTGAGAAGGCTTTTTGAGGGAACTTGCAGTGCTTTGAAAAGGATCGAGCCACTCTCCAGCCCAGTACAGAGCACGGAGTGAACTCTTGGCTCTTGGCTCCAGCACTGTGGTCACAGATGGATGGTGCCCCAAGGATCCTTCCCATCGTGTCCTCATCTCTGCCTCATCTACAAGCTATAATCCTGAAGTGGAAGGAGGACTTGCTGGCCAGGATGGACCTTTTTCTCTGAGCTAGCAGAGCTGCTCCAGCAATGGCACACTGTGGTTCTGGCTGAGATGGGGCTGGCGTTTGGGCAGAGCAGGAGCTCCTTCTCACCCGACACATTGCTCTAGGACAAAGTTGTCCAAACATCACTTACAGCAGAATTTGTCCCAGAGTGGTTTTTGCTCTTTGTTCTTTTCTGTTTCCTGCCACTGCAAACATGATTCAAAGGTTTTCTGCAACAAAGCTCCTCGCTCTGCTGTCGCTGAATCCAGCCATTCACTCTGCACACATGAGCTCAGCGACAGCTGGCAGCACCACATCAGTTCCATGGCATTCAGCTCCCTGAAAACACTGAGGCTGCTGAAGGACAATCCTGGAGTCACTGCTGGTTTTAATCTCTGCTCTCCATGCAGGAATTTATGCTCTTTTTTTTTTTTTTTGATAATGTGCTGAGCTGTTGTTTCCTGGAAAAGCTGTTTTTCATGCCCTGGACCACGGGCTGTCTGTGGAGCTCTTACTTGAAAGAAGTTTCTTGAACTCCCTCAGCTGGAGGGTTTTGGGTCACCCACTGACTGAGCAGGGGAAGGAATGGAGAACACTGGACTCGGTGTGGGCTGTGACAGCCCTGCAGGGTGTCAGTGGTAACTGAGCTCCTCACACCCTTAATCTTAGCAAACGAGTAGTTTTACTCCTAATCTTGCCCTTGATTAACGTGTTAGGAGTAGGTGCACAAGGTAGTAAAGTGACTTGCCCAGGGTCATGCAGGAGGTCAGTTGGTGGCCAAGGAGGACCAGGAGAGGACACAACAGGCCATACTTGTCCTGCCCTACAACCTGTCCTTTCTAGGAGCTGCTACGTCAGCAGGGCCAGATCCTCTACTGGAGCCATTTCCAGAGCAGAAGGTGCTTGCACTTGGCCATGGTGTGTCCTTGTGTCACAGCCTTGGGGTATCATTGCTTGTGCCCACCAATATCCAGCAAAGCCATAGGCAGGTATTTGTCTTGCATCCAAAATCAAAGGTGAATCAAGGTTCTCAGGAATGCAGTCAAATGTGCTTTGAAGAGGATGAGACCAAGGGTCAGGGCGATGCCTCTCCAGGGAGCTGCAGTCCCAGGTCTCTCTCCTTCCCCTTTTTGGAAGCAACATGGTCATCCCTGGGCACCTCTGCCCATATCTGCAATCACCTTACCCCCATGCTTCGATAACCAGTGCACTGCAGGTGGCCTCAGGCTCAGCCTTTTCTGGGAGTCTAAACATCCCATTTTATGGGGAGATGCATGCTGGATTTTGTTGTTTGGGAGATTTTATTGTGGGGGATTTTTTTCCCCCTTTTCAGCTATTCTGCTCTCTGTGACTCAGTCCACCAAATCCACTGAAGCCTTTGGAGTGGACGTGAGTTTCCTGTGAGCCCTGTGAACCCTACAGGGAATCTCAGAGCTCTCCCAGTCCCCAGGGAACCGCTGCTTGCAGCAACCCAGGCTGCTCTCCAGCAGCTGAGGGGCCGTTTCGCCCTCACAGCGAAGCTCTGCTGCTGGGGAAGGCAGGCTGATCCCAGCTGGTCTTCGTTTAGAGTTAATAGGAGTCAAAATGAGCCAGAGTTTGAAATAAATCCCATAGACTTGGCATGGTTTCTTTCCTGACTCAGAGTAAGGAGACGCACTTTTTGGGCAGTTACTCCAAGATTCCCCTCCTTATTGCAAGAGAGGATTTCATTCCCCTCCTCTTCCACAGCCCCAGGGCATCTGTGTCCTTCAAAAGGAAGATATTAACCCTTAGTGTTTGGGAGAGTGTAAATCAGCATTGTGCTGCCCAGGTGCTCATCCTATTCCTTTCTTCCCCATTGTCAGCTTCCAACACTGGCTAATTTTTTGGAGCATTTTGATGTCATCATGTGTGAAAACTTCACAGCTTGGTGGGGATGAGGCCTTACTCTTTTCCTGCACTTCTCACTCATCCATCAAACCTTTTAGTGGCACTTTTGTCTCTTATGCTTCTTTAGAGGTGAGGAAACACAGGCAAAGAGAGGGGGAAGAAAAGGGATTTTCCCAGAAACAATAAATTAGTGGCAAGTCAGGGCTATCAGACCAAACCAGAGCAGCTCAGAGCACAGAGCACTGCTCTGTACATGATTCACTTTGCTGTCTTACGCTGTGACTTCTTAGGAAAACCAGGTTAAACAGACCTCCTCCTCCACAAAACCAAAAGCAGCAAATTTCAGAGCAACAGCTGCATGCAGATAAGAATTTGCACTAAAGCAGAGAGTTTGGGATACAAGATTTTGGGGTTGGATTCCTATTTTAAGTCGAAGAGCTCAGCTGAAAGGAAAGTTGAAGTGACTCTGACTGTAGTCTTTTCCAGCCCAGACCTTTTTATAGGATTTCCCCAATTTGCTGTTCCTTTGAATGCAGCCAGCCAGCTCTACCTGCACTCCTCAGTCGGGTTTCCACAAGCAGGCCAAGAGCCCATTACTTCCCAGTGATCCCAGTGAAACCCTCTGAACCTCACAGTACAATCAGGTCTTTCTTCTCGAGAACAGTTGAGTCTTTCTTCTTTCCCCATACTCATTCAGGAGCTGCTGCCCTGTCTCCTCCCCTTCCAAACTACTGCTAGGCAGAGTGATTATGAAATGTGTTTCTTATAAATCCAAAACATTTATGTCTTCAAATGCCCGGCCCCAATAATCCCACTAATTTCCTGAGTGCTTGTGAACTGTCCTCCATGGGGGGAGGCTTCTCTCGATCAAAGTTTATTAAGTGGAGGTTCTCATATGGAGACATTGCTGAGCGGTAGGAAATTATGTGGGGCTTTTTCATTTCCCTTTAAATGAGCTCACTGGCTGGGCCTGGACAATATGGGCATGGTCATCCTATGGTTCATGCTTCCTACCTTTGTTCCTGCTTTAGTTTTCCTGCCCTTTCTACATCCACTGTCTCAAACTATCACTTTTTTTTTCCCCTGTCACAATAGCCACTTTTTTTTCTTTACTCAGTAGTTGTATTCTGGTTCTTCTATTTCTTCCTGCCTCATTTTTGGTTGGGAGGAGTGACCTCAGACCTTCATTCAGTGACACCCAAAAAAAAATACGCTCCTGCTCCACAGCAATTCTGAGCAATCCTGAGCCTGTCTGAGACAGGCTTTGGGAAGTTCTCCCATCAGTTCTGTTCCCTTGAGAGCTTCCCTCATGTGCTGTGCTGTAAGGCTGCAAGGAAAGCAGGAACATATCTACCCTCTGGAATGCCAAGAGCCACAGTTCCCCTGAGCCAAACCAGGATGGTGAGTCACATCTCTTCCCCGGACCCAGTGCCTGTAGCAGAGCATCACTGGGTGTGGGGAAGTTTGGGTCAGGATTTTTCCCTGTTTGTTGTTTGGCTCCATTCAGGCCATATCTCTCTGCAGTTCATTCAACTTCCTCATTTTGTTTTTCTGGATGTTGTTGTCAGAACACAGATTTCAACTGTTGATGTCCTGAGAATTTAAAGCTGAGCTGCTCATCTCTTTGCTCCCAGTAAATGTTACTGCTGTGCTGTGCAAGAGACCTGACTTTGCTGTCAAGGCCATCAGCAGCTGAAAGCCTCTTTTTTTTCCTTTCAAAATGAACTAATTTGCATTAAAAAATAAACCACCCAGATTTCCCTTAGGGGAATATCTAAGGCCATACTAAAAAAAACCCTTATAAATCTGAGTCCTTAGTGAAGATGGCAATGAAATTCCAAATGTGCTAGACCTAAGATTGTAATTTTTTTGCTTCCCTTGGATATTTTGGCATAGCTGAAGGCATGTGACTTTGTAAAACCTCTGGTTTCCACTGTCCCCGGTCACAAATACCTTCATCATCTGGAGGCACTGATATGCTTCTCTAGTGAAGAATGCAGCATAAAAAAAGAAATCACCATTTAAAAATAGTTCTGCTCAAGGAAGAAGCTTGGAAAGAGGATTTGTTTTCTCAGCAAACCAGTAACCCAAAGCATACAACAAAATGTGTACAAACCCCGAGAATAAAAGCATCGAGTGTTCAGTGCCTTGGCACACTAACCCAACTGATGTGAGTCCAGCAAAGAGAACTTGGATTTCATTATTTTGATGTGTAGGCTTTTGTACATCTTCTCCCCATCATTGCTATCTCTGCTCAAGAGAGTAGGAACCCTCTGAACCTTGGGAACCTCACATTGCAGGGAAGGAGGTACCAAACGGTGCTACATTCCTGATGTGCTGTGGAGACCTTGGATAAAGACACAATCTCATTTAATGTTTTTATTTTTATTTTTTTACCCCCTGATCTTTCCATCCTTGGACAGATGAGTCAGAAGAATGGAGAGGAAAAGGATCTGACTTTTTTTGAAGGCTATCAGAGTTGTTGCTGGGCTTGTTATTCCCTGTATAGTGTGTGGTGGTGCAGTGATTTCTGGGAACTGTGCAAACCCCTGCGTATGTGCCCTGAGAGCATCAGGAATTGCAACAGCAACCACATCTGGATTATCACAAGTAGAGATATCACATATCTGGGAACCCCAGACAAGTGTTGAGCTGCCTCTAAATTCATCTGGGCAGAATTCCTGCGCTGTTGGAGAAAGCACATCCAGGAAAATCAGACACATGGTAGGCTTCCCACTCACCAGCAGAGCTCGCTGGCCAAAGTCCTAGAAAGCGTGCTGGGAGAGCACAGAAATATCCCTCCCTGATAGAGCCGATTCCGCTCAAGGAGGTGACTCAGGCTGCGAGATCCGAGCCACGTCCCTGCCCATGGTGTCACCAGCATGGCTTGACCCATTTATTTCTGCCAGCAAAGCTTTTAACCAGCAGACAGGAGTTAAGGGAGGCTCGAAGGAAGGTCTCCAGGGCTCACTGTGAGTGACAACTCATCCCACAATCGCTGACAGGAGTTGGAGATGCTCCAATGTTTTTTCCTGCGGCGATGGAGAAGGAGCCGCACCCCAGCTGGAGGACCCAGGAGAGCTTTCTGGAGAAGATGAACATCCCTGCTCCACGAGGCTGATGCGTCATCAGGGGAAAAGCCAGTACATGGAGTTTATCAGAGCCCATATCTGTGCTCAGGCTCCACCAACAGGAAAGACAAGCTGAAGGAACCCAGAGAAAGTTGAGAAGCTGTTTGAGCATGGCACAGTCTTCTATGAATCAAGTTTATTTTTGGGTGCAGGACTTGCACTGTCAAAGTTGGGGCTGTGTTTTGTTTTTTACCCTCTCCCATGTGACTCCAGTCCTATATCTGTACTCCATGATTTCAGGTACAAGCAAGAACTTGAATGCTGGCAGATTTTAGGAGCAGTGTGGAAATTTTGTTTCTCAGATGGGAAGATTTAAGGCCTGAGCTTGTCCTCCCGAGAAGCAAAGACACTTCCCAGTGCAGGGTAGAAGCAAGTTTCAGTCATGGGACTTCCATGGGCGATGTATCCAGGTGAAGGGAGACAGGCTGTACTTCAAACTCTTCTGAAGTAGCTGTGAGATCCTCGTGACCTCCCTGTGAATGAGATCCACCTGCCTTGCACAACAATAAAGGATATGTTTCATCAACACACTGGAGTCTGAATCTTTTACAGGCAGTGTAACACACCCTCAACCTGGGGATGGAGCCATAACATGGAAGTCTTAGTTTCAAGAGGTGTCACAGCACAGCAACTCAGGAGCACATCTGAGTGTGCAAAACTACTCTGCTGGAGAAGATCAAGGGCTTGGCCACCATCGGGTCAGGAACAGATTTAACTTAAAGCAGGCTTTCTCCCATTTGCAAGAAACATCTATTGCCTGTGCTTCCAAAAGCTCTTGGAGCAGAGTCCAGGGAGACTGATGGAAAAACACTATGCAACTAATTGGAAACCCCAGTTGTGTATTTATTTGCTCACGTCTTGTTTTGACAGTGAAGTTTTGTGAGCGATTCCACTACTCATTCTCCAAATTCTCAAGCCACTAAGCTCCACACAGGACCTGTGGGAGTTACTGCTGCTTCAGACCCACACCACGACCCAGAAGTGGGGCTGCTCAGGGCCCTGGTACCAGCTCTCAGAGTGAGATGGGGGTGGCCATCCTGCTGTAGAGCTGGATGGGGATGGCCATTTCTCAGGCTGATGCTTTCATTAGTGAGGATTTCTCTGTACTCCTGTCAAAAGTGTAAATCTTGTGGGTGACTCTGGGCTTGGCACCCATCATCTGCTGCGGCTGCTCAGCATCTGTGGGAAAGTAATTCCAAAAGTGATCTCTTGGAAAGTGGCAGTGAAAAATAGCAAACAGAAACCCTGGGCAGTGTGGAAGAGGCGCAGAGCAGGGCTCAGCAGGGACCTGTCCTTTGTGAAGTCTAATATTGTTGGCAAGGTGGGCTCCTGAAATGTTTGACTTAAGTAAAATGGAGCTATTCCCCTTTGGGGAAGTGAACTGGCACAATTCTTTAGGGCTATAAGGAGTCTGAATTGCTCCTTTGTGTTCAGAGCAGGCACTTCTAAGGCCCGTGTTTCAGATCAGAGTGAAAACCCCCTGATACATCTCTCTTTATAAGTTGCTTTCATTCATCTGAGACTGCAACATCAACCATGGTGAAAATTATACCTTCTTAACTGGGAGGAGGGGGAGCAGGGGGAGAGATGCTGGGCTGATGTGGAGATGCTGTTGAAAAGTTTGTCACAATTGCCAGAAAGTATGAGTTATTTTCTTCAGTGATACTTCTGCTTCTTTCTGTCAAATCCAAAATATTCTGTCTGCCTTGCAGCCAACAGGGTCAAACACTGAAAAAAATGAACTCCCTGGGCTGCCTGAGGAGAGGCTGCTGTATTTAGCTGCTCATCACAGATTAATTCTGTGGTGTGGGTGCAAGGAGGGGCAGCAGGTTCTGCACCCACACTGGGTGCTCAAAGCAGCTCAGCATTCCTGTCTCTGCTTGCCATGGCTCCCACCTGGAGTTTTGCATCGGATCAGTATGTTGTGGTTTCTGTGTGTGGCACTAACAATAATACAAATAGAGGGAAGGGGTTCCCAACGTGAGCAGAAAGCTGTGCATGGTAGGTGGATAGAGAATGAAACCACTGCCTGTTTTCACAAGGAAAAAATAAGGATAATTACTGTGGAGGCAGTGGTTCTATTGACAGCAGCCTAAAACCATATAAGAAGTGTCACTTTTCAACTGTGTTGCCCAATAGTCACCTGAGCACAGAGATCTTTACACCTTTAAGAAATGAGGTTTTCTTCTCCTCCATGTGTTGGAGCAGCTCCAAACCAAACTCAGCCATACCCCAACTGTAGGACCTGTGAATTGTGGTCTTAACTGCATGGCTTCCTGTCCTCCTTGATGGCTCCCATGGGAATAGGATAGGGGGGGTGAGGATGCTCTCAGGGTTGAGTGTACCAGGGAAGTGGCCTGGGAGTGGCTGGTTGGGATGTGACTTCTTTGTTTTCCCATTCCAACAGCTTTTTTTTTTTTTCCCTCTCTTAGGGGCCAGAAGGGAAACCAGGAAAACAGGGGGAAAAGGGCAAGCCTGGCCAGAAGGTAGGAACATCTCCTGTTGAGAATGTCTCCCTGGACAATCCTCTGGACCTCCTGATCCTTGCTCATCTTTCACATTTATCTGTAGAAGCAGCTTTGTCTTACACTAATGTCAGTGCTTTTGTTCTGCAGGGCAGCAAGGGCTACCAGGGGCAGCTTGGAGAGACTGGATCCCCAGGGAAGGAGGGGCCGAAGGGGAACCAAGGCCCTAAAGGATCCCGAGGTACCCTGGGACCTATGGTGAGAAGAGCTCTGCAAATGGTTGAACACAACACGCAGAAACGTGACTGGCAGTGGTGGGCACGGGCCTGAATGAAGCAGAGAGCCCAGCAGGGGCTTCAGAGCACAGAAAGGGAAATGCTGTTGGATTGGTTTAATTGGCCAAAAGAGCTTAAGTTGCTCTGAGCAGCACAGAAGAGACTCCACAGAGGTGGTTGGGTTGGTGCCCCGTGAGCCCAGCTCACGTTGCACCGTGGTGGTTTTTCACAACTCCCCAGATGGGCTGAAATAGCTGAAATATTGGGGATTTTTCCTGAGCTGAGTGAGCTGATAAGCTATTTTTTGCTAAGATCTTTCCCTTTGAGACTGCACACTCATGGCAAGAGCTGCTTCCAAGTCGAACTCTGCTAATATAAGGAACTCTGCCTTGGACTTCTGCCCTGTTTCTACACCCACTCCTGATCTACTTATCTAAAACACTTGGAGCAAGAAGAAATATAGCATGGGAAAGGGTTTGAGCTGGGGACTGAAGGTGAGGCTTTCAGAGAGAATAGTAATAATACGGCAGAGAGAGAAGAAAGTTAATTTGCTTTAGGCACATGAGAAAAATGCCCTGGGACAGCAGCAGTAAGTAAAAGTAACCCTCATGCAATGCAGGCTGGTAAGGAAACTTCTTGCACTCTGGTAGAACTTAGTGAAATAGCAGGAGTTATTTATGAAGCAGGAGTCACGGTGGTGTTTCAGAGCAGTAGCAAATGAGTGATAGAGTGATGGTTCTCCTGACAGTGTTTCCCTGCACTAAAAATTATGGCCTCACCATATATCCTCACTTAAATATTCTTTGGCAAAGCTTCCATGGATTATTTCACAAGGAAGCAAAGGAGCATCTAAACAGCAGCCTATTGGGCTGGACACTTCTCTGTTGTGTGTAAAGGGCTTTCATCCACACTAAATGGGATTATATGGAAAGTCTGTGGCTCACTTAAATCGGATGATCTGATTTAAACCCTTTGGTTCAATCTGCTAAAGGTGTGATAAACAGCTCATGCAGTGCCCCCATCACAGTGCAGAAAACTCACTTCTTGGCTTCAGAACCCACACTGGAAGGTTTCCTCCCAACAGTTTAGGTCATGCATGAGCATGGTCTCACTGGTGGACTTCCTAGCACCACACTAGTTTGGATATAGAGAAGTTCAGAAGTGCAGATGAAGAGCACACAAATGCAGCCATTTCTGGTAGCAAATCTGAATGAGGTGGGGAACCTATTGCTGCAGGCTGGCAAAGGCATAGATCAGACTCCTGACCTCCCCCTCCATGTGTAAGAGGTTAAAGCCGAGCAAGAGCCCTACAGGTGGCTGCAGCAGAGCTCACAGGTGGCCAGGAGGAGGGGCTGCCACACTCCCACCTGGTGCTGAGCTTTGCTTTGCATAGCCCAGTGCATCCTCTTCTCATGGGGTGACACCACGGGCTGCTCTCACGGTCCGTCTGTGCTTGCCTCTCCAGGGAGCTCCAGGAAGGATGGGTGCTCAAGGGGACCCAGGCTTAAAGGGCTACCAGGTAAGGGGTTTATTTTTGTCTTCCAGCTTTTATCTGTTCTCAAATGCAACAAAACGGTCACTCCAGGATGCAAATTGTTCGTAAACTATGATTTATTTCCGATCTCGAGTTTAGTTCTTTGTCTAGTCTCCATTTACACCATCATGGCTTATCAACATACATTTGGTCTGTCTCTGCCACAACCCCTGTGTCCCTCTGAAGCTGGGATGCACCACACAGGGTTTGGGAGACCTGGCAGGGAACCAGGGAGGTCTTTCAGTCCAACAGCTCTTTCCTGCCTCCTCACGTGCTGTCTGCTCTCCACAGGGACATGCAGGACCACCGGGGCCAATTGGACCACCAGGGCCAAAGGGTGAAAAGGTAAGTCCAGGGAATTTAGCCATCTCATCTCCCCTTAGTGTGGAAGCTGGGCTGGCATAGAGATGATTGTCCTGCTCCCATAATTCCTGTGCATCCGCGCTCTCCTCTCCCTACAGCAGAGGTGCCTCCTCAACTGCACAGTCACCTATGTAACCCCTACAAAAAGCTACTAAATATACAGCTTTACCTCTGCAAATCAGTGCCAGGACACCCATGCCACTAGCAAGTGCTTTCCAGCCAACACATGCCCTTGTGCTGGAGGCTGAAACTCCTGGAGACACGTTTTTCCTGCATCCACAAAAATTCAGCTCAATCCCCAAGACAAAAGAAATCAGACTTAGTAGCTTTCTGTGATCAGGTCAGAATCACAGCCTGCACAAAGGAGCTGATGTTCAGCACGCTGCCTTGTCTGTGCTGAAATCAGCCACCGGCGTTTCTCCTCCTCACCTGCCACCCCCTCGCCTCGCTTGTCCCCCACCCCTTGACGAGCCCCCTTGTTACAGCTGCCCTGACTCAGAGCCACGGTGGCTTTCCCCTGGTGTTTCCCACTTTTGCTGAGTCAGCAGAGCCATAACCAGTTCGGGCTGGAGCAGTGACTCACCCTTTAATGGTTTCCTGTCGGCGGAGCTGGACGGCCCAGCTGGCGTTGGCTGCTCACAGAGCTGATGGAACCCCTCACGTGCCTTCAGCAGCGATGCTCCCTCCCTCCTGAGGTCTCCCTGGAGAAAGCTTCAGGGAGAACTCATTGTGACCTTCCAGTGCTTAAAGGAGGCTCATCAAAAAGTGGGGAGCAACTTCTTACATGGACAGATAGTGATAGGACAAGTGGGAACAGTTTTAAACTAAAAGAGGAGAGGTATAGGTTAGAGGTTTAGGAAGTTCTTTACTCAGAGGGTGGTGAGGCACCTGCACAGGTTGCCCGGAGAAGCTGTGGCTGCCCCATCCCTGGAAATGCTCAAGGCCGGGTTGGATGGAGCTTGGAGTAACCTGTTTTATTGGAAGATGTCCCTGCCCACAGCAGGGGGGTGGAACAAGATGAGCTTTAAGGTCCCTTCCAACCCAAACCATTCTCCCTATGATTCTCCCTTGGTGTGGGAAGGGAAGTGATGGTGATGCAGACTAGTCAATCATGAGGTCCCCATGAAGAGGAGAGATGTGTGGACTCTTTTTGCTCATTTTCTACTCCCCATCACCAAGAGAGTGTTCAGCCTTGCCTCTGGCACACAGTGGGAGTGCAGCTGTAGCACAGGCAGGAGCTTCATCCCTTATAAAATGATTTTATAAGGGCTTGTCTTTTCTGGGGCTTTGAATGCATCCTTTCAAGCTCAGGACACCCTGTTCACACCGTGCTCTGCCTGGAGACTCCCTGTGCAGCAGTAAACCCCCGTGCTGGTGGCTGGGAGTCAATGGGGCAGGGTGAACCCTTGTGCTCCACTAACATATTCACATGCCTCAGAAATTTTGCTTTGGGGAGGAACAGTGGTCATGCTGCTTTTTCTCTCATTTCCTGCTGCTGAGACACATCCGTGGAGGAACAGCTGGTGATGTTCCTGCTGCTCCATTGCTGCCTTGCTGAACTTCCTCTCCAGCCCCAGCCTTTCTGACTCTGCCCCATCCACCTCCCAGGCTGCACCTCTTGCTCTTCCAGACTTCAGCAGCATTCCTTCTCAGGTGTATCCCACTGAGTGGCCGTGTGGGGAGTGGCAAGTGTTAGCCAAGCACAACCAGCCCTGGATAATAATGCAAGAGCTCATGATCAGGCACATTTGTCAGCTGAGAGCCTGCCCAGAGGTTTCTCACAGCCCCAGTGGTGAATTTTGAGCATCCTGGCAAAAAGTTGTGAGTTGTCACTACCAAAAGCAAGGTCAGTCATTGACCCTGCAGCAGGAGGAATAAGGCACGTGCAGACACATATCTCTGTTGCTTAAATTGCAGCTGTTGCTTTATTTGAAAACTTTTAAAGTTGCCATCGTGAAAGCTCCCATAATT
>NW_020897735.1:4198358-4218491 GCF_003984885.1 Neopelma chrysocephalum
TTTATTTGAAAACTTTTAAAGTTGCCATCGTGAAAGCTCCCATAATTTCAGTTGGAAATGATCCCCAAATTATTAATCTGAAGCACTCAATGAAGCACTCAAGATATTCTTCTGCAAATGGACACTAAGAGCACTCCCTGAGTGGATCTGGTGCCAACAGAGCACAGCAGTGTTATGATAAATGAATTCTACATGCAAGTGTCCAAGTTGAAGCCTGACGAGGGCACTAAAACATCTAATGCATCCTGCTGAGAGCAGTCGGCTCTGTTAATGGCCCCTGACTGCTGGATCTCACTCATGTCTCCCTGGAAGGCCAACAGGTCTGCTGACACCTTGCTGGGCAGCAGAAGGAGATGCTGAGTGAGGAGAGCACAACATCGTGTGCTGAGGCTCCAGCACTGCTTCCTGCACCATTCAGGTGTTCCACAAAACTCTTGCATCTAAGTTTTCTTATCCATCCTCCCTCATCTCCCATGAGTTGCCTGGATCCTAGCCTAGGGACAGACAGATTCCTTCCCTCAAGGCATCTGTAACCTCTCCCACACGTGTGAACATGGAAGCCTAAATGTGAGAAATTAAGAGAAAATGGAAATGGGACCACAAGTGCTCTGTGAGCTTTAAGCAACTTGGTAAAAGGAGCTGTGCTGAAGGAGGATATGTAACCATGGGGAAGGTCTTCCCTTCTCCAGAGAAGAAAGCAGCTTGGTGAGAGGCATTACTGTGGAATCCAGCTCCCCTGGCCATACCAGGCAGCTACTCCACCACATTTAATACATTTGCAGCTCCTCAAAGAGGCCTTGCTCAGAGCAGACGCCTGCACTTGGCAGCTGCTTAAAGCAGTCCAGATGGGATCCTTTTAAAAATTACAAACTGGTGTATCTCACTTTGGGACAGGAGCCAACAACAACAAGCCTTCCCTTCTTCTCCATGCATTTTCCATTTGTATCCCAACATGTTTACTTTGCTGCCCTTTACTCTAACTTTTTTTCACTGCAACTTTCCGAAGAATTAGCACAGACCTTTCATCTCCCTCTTGAGCAGCTGAAGCATCAGGAAGCTCTGGAGGAGCTCGGTTTTGCAGTCCTAGAGCTGACCAGGCTGCAGGATTTTCTCAGGCAGAAGACAAGGACAAGGTGGGGATTAGCCTCAAGGGGGCACAGAGCCACAACTCAGCTTTGGGGAGAAAGTCTATGAGTCTTGATGCTCTTCAAGGGTCCCCAGAATTATGAGCTTTCTTTGAGTTCATCACGCTCATCTCAGCTTCCAAATGGCAAAGGTGTTCACATCCTGTTTGGGAAGAATGAATCAGTGCCAAGATTTCTGCATAGTAACACACACACACTAGGATTTTTTTTTTTTCCCAAGAGTTGGGAAATAGAGACTTTGTTTCCCTTCTAGCCAACATTCCTTTGATAGTGGCTAGAAAGCAAACCAGTTGCCAGGTATTCTGCTTCTGACTTCAGGCAGCAAGTTCAGTAGCACTGGAAACCATCAGCAGAGCCTGTGAGGCTTTACTTTCCATCCTCTCCTCCTTGCCACCCAAATTTCTCCATCCACATTGCTCAGTACTGTATTTTCAAGCTCTCCCAACACAGTTTCTCTCTACATATTCCTACTACCGTAGCTCCCCAAAACCCCAGATAAGGAGGTTGGAGTTCCCCACCCAGCACACAATCTCTTAGGGACATAACCAGTGGGTCTCTATGAACTCCTGGCAAAGTTCATCCAACAGGTCACAGCAGTGGAGAGAGAAAATGCCACTGTCATCAAGCACATAATGGAGGGAGATGCACTGAGCTCTACTCTACCTGTTGAGGTGCAAACTGTAAGAGATTTTTCCAAATCTTGAGCCTCATTCAACCAAGCTGTGAATGGCAATACAGGTGCTCAGCCCATGAGAAGTCAGTGTGTGTCAGTGTGTCTCTCCCAGTGGTGGCACAGCCCTGATTCCAAGCTGTGACCCAGTTCCCACAGAAAAGAAGCTCTTGTCTCCGCCAGTATTGTCTTCTCCCAGAGGCAGGATCATCAAGACATTTCCCAAGCATCCTTACTACCAGCAGCTGCAGCTCAAACAGGAAAATAACCCAGGGAGAACATCAAAAAGAATGGTAAATACACCAGAGAGGGTTGGTGCAACCACTGAGAATTACAGAAGTCTGTGGAAAACTTGGCACTTCAATGTCTGGAGATTTGGACGTTCAAGGCTCTATGAGCACCCCAAGCACACCAAATACAGCAGCTTCTGTGACAGAACCCCCAGACCCTCTCTGTCCAGTAGCTGCAGCATCAATGAGTTCTGAGGCATGTTCATCCTGAGGAGCCAAAGGGCCAGAGACTCTTATGCAGAGCAGTCAAAAACTGGAGGAGCCGGAATGCAATGGTCTTCCATGGGGAGCAAAGAAACAGCCATCTCTGAGCTGGACTCCAGAGAAAACAGGACATCGTGACCCTGAGTGACTTATACACAGAATTTGAAAGGATAATGTCTCTGTTAAGTCTTAAGGGATCTCTCTGTGGATGTTTTAGAGAGACCTCAGCTATAAATAATCCGGGTGATTTTATCTCCCAGCCAAACCATGAGCTCTGAGCTTGTGCTGTGGAGCATCCCATCAAGGAGAGGAGTGTGGAAGGGGCCAACCCTCTCACCTGGCTGATTGTAAGACGATCCCACAGCAGTGGCAGACAACCAGGGAGCCCATCCAGACCACCCATGTTCCCATGATAGCCCAGGCAGCACTCAACAAGGGTAGGGAAATGCTTGATTAAAGAGTTTGGTTGGGCTGTCAGCGACAAAATTCAGAGGCAGGGAGCTATTTCCCATGTTGTCATAATTACATCCTTCTTGCTTAGTTTTAGGAATTGTTAAAAATAACCCTTTGCACCTGGTTCCTTAGGGGGGGAGGGTTAGACCAGGCAGAAACAACCACCAGAAACCAGGAAAGCAATGAGAGGACTCAGTGTATTCCAGGCTGTGAAACAAACAACCAAAAAAATTGTTTAGTCTTTCTTTGGATGAAAAGTGAGTAAATTCAACAGAGGCTTTGACTTAACGAGCCCATGATACGGCAGGACTGGATCGGGTCTGTACAGAAACATCTGCTGTAAAATCTGCTGTCTGTATTAATATTAACATTTTTATTCACAGGGAGAACAAGGTGATGACGGGAAGGTAGAAGGCCCACAGGGACCACCTGGAGACAGAGTAAGATGTTGAATCCCTTCTCTAAACAATCCTGGCCTGATTTCTGTGGGTGGATTATTTGGGTTGCTTCCTTGCTTGTAGAACATGCACAAGCCATTGAGATACTGCAGGTGATGGGTTGTTTACATCCACCTTAAGTCTTTGTCGTGCTGTTGTAGGGCCCTGTTGGTGACAGAGGCGATCGAGGGGAGCCTGGAGACACTGGTTATCCTGTGAGTCTTATTCCAAATGCATGATTCAGGCATGTTTATCTTGGGGAAGTGCTTCCAGCCCACACCAGCCCACAGAACTGCCCAGCAGCCACAATTCATAACTCGCTGTTGTCCCTGGTCATCTGTGATTTAGACAAGGAGTAAATCAGTTGTCTTTACCTAAAGCAGTAAAAATTTTGCTGAAGGCAAATGTAGGCCCTGCAGGTCACCCTGCCATGCACCTGCCTGAGAACAGGAGGCTGAAAGAATGAGCAGGACCACCTCAGCAAAGGTCTCTGTGATTGCTGAGGAGATCCCTTGGGGAAGGTGTGCACAAGAGAGGTCATGTCAGTGCTGGACAAAACTCAAGGCTGATATGCCCATGGCTGTAGATTCTTCCATGGGAACATCTCTGTTAACTTGGAGGTTTGGAAGCTTCCAAAATCTTACTGGGATTTCTCTCAAAAGCAAGACCAGGGTTATGAATTATTTCCCCGTGTTCCTCTTTGTGGAACGTTTCCATTTTCCTTTCTCATTGCCACAAAATTACCCAAGAACAAAGACGTGTTTCCTCTCTGTTTTTTATTTAAGGGTCAAGAAGGGCTTGATGGAGAAAGAGGAAAACCTGGACAGCAAGGCTTACCTGTAAGAGATGCTGCTTTATTGTAAGCTCCCCAATGCCCCATGTTTGTGGGAAACAGATGCACAAAGGAAGGCAGGTGGGAAGGGCTGCAGTGAGGAGTGTGTGGTGAGCTGTGAAAGGCAAACGTGGGCATTTCCACAAGCCAAGCCAATGGAACGGGCATTCTGAGCCACATTTGAGACTAATGGTGAAACAGGGAGTGCTCCCAGTAGTGCCTGTCTCCAAAACTGTCTTTTCTGAATGGTCCATGAGGATCACTAGGAATCTCAGGAGATGGGTGGTGGGAGATGACAATGGCAGTGGAAGAGTCTGCTTGGAAATGATCCATTTGACATGCTGTTGGTCCAGTGTGAGGAGAGACCATATTATAGTGCCTGCATGGTGTTTCCTCTCAGACCACTGAAAGACTTCATGAAAGACTAAATTAAATCCAAATTTAAGGGAAGGACTCTTTATTCCCTTGCTATATACGGTAGCATCTGATTTTTATATGTGACTATTGCAACTGTGAGTGCAGCAGCACATTGAATGTAGTTTGTATTGGAAAATAAAGTTGAATCAATTCCCACTTTTTATAAGGCCACTGGGAGGAACGGATTCTATTTTGGGGTGAAGTCTTAGTGCTTTGTCATATGGCCTAGGAATGAGTAGAGCTGCTACATTCCCCAGTGGATGTAGTTTATCTGGGGAGTGATATCCCCTCAGATGTCAGTGATTCAGATGGCAGCAGGAGATTTGGATTGTCCTTGGTAAAGACCCATTAGAAATACGTGGCTCAAAAACAGGCTGAAGAAGGAGAACTCTGCACTGAGTCCTTCCTTACCATTTATATCTTCGATGTTAGTGCAGAAATTGCCACTGACACAAATACACAAGACAACCCAAACCTGGACAGCCAGGAGAAAAGATGGAGGTGGGTGTGATGAGGAAGAGACCAGTAAGAGAGTAGTTAAATACTCTCTCTGCTTTGCTCCTCCATAGGCAGCTCTCTAACACCTGATATCCAGGTGAAACCAAGGAAGGGCTGCAGCAGAACCACACTAACGATGTAGTCACTGTGTAAACTACTCATTCTGCACATAGTTTCTGCACACAAGCTGCTTCCTGCCCACTTCTCAGCACTGTTCTCCAGCCACCATCTGGAATTTGGTGAATGATTCCCGCAAATACAAGTACCACCCAAGTGAGGGGTAGACTTGCTTCTTCTCCAATTGACACCCTGTTAAATGCTCTCTGGAGACAGTTCCTTTCTCCTTTTTCCCCAGGGGCCTGTCTGAGCACAGGCTGTTCCCCTGAATTGTTTCCATACAGTCAGTGTTGTTAGGGCACAAAAAATGCTGTTCTTTGTACTTCGTGCAAGATAGTGCCAGAAGAGAATTTTAAGCAGATTTTTCTTGCTTATGTTTTGTAGGGGGATCCTGGATCACCAGGCAAGCCAGGAGCAAAGGGATCCAAAGGTGATGTGGTAGGTTTCAGCAGGGTGGATTTATAGTGTCTCAAGTTTAAAGAAAATGTCTAATTAAGAGGACTCTCATGTGTGATTTTTCCCATGGTCTGTGCCTTGAAAGGCTGTGGAGAACCTTGTGGGAGGGCTGTAAACATGTGTTTGGGTGTCCAAGCCCAATGGTTTGTTGGCTTTGCAGAGCTGGAGAGGACCAAGACAATTACAGCCCCAGCATGATGGGTGACTCCTGGGCAGGTCTTTGGTCCCTGCCATGGGCTGTGTCTCTTTCCCATGCCCCAGTTCGTGGTGCTTCCAGCCACAGCTGGCTCGTCTGTCCCAAAGGAGGTCTGAGCCAGGCAAGAGTCTCTCTTTTTTACTTGAACCATAAACTTTTCTGGCATGAAACCTTCCGGGTTTGGAGTCCATTATCCATGCACTTATGTTTCTTGGAAGAGCCCCTTCAACTTCTTGTCCTTATTGAGCTAGAAAACACAACACACATGGGTCCTTCGGGGTTCATTGGGCACCTCATACCTGCTCCTACCTCCACATCTGGCTGTAATGAAGGCTTGCTAATTGTTCTCGCAGATTAGGGACTTTATTTGCTGAAACATAAATATGTGAACTCAATACTCAGCAAATTCCTGCTCTCTCTTGGCAGATGTCAGGATTTTTAACCTGACCCTGTTGGGGTAATGCCAGAAGATAGTTTCAGGTCTTTTTGGCAAAAAGCATACCAGGTGATAAGATGAATAAACTCTGCCCATCGATGGACAATCTGGAACTGCCTTTGGGCCTAATGAATAGCAAGGAAAGCACCCCCAGGAATATTTCTTTCAGGACCAGGCCTGCCTGGTCCTCTGCAGATGGAGAAACAATGCACAGAAAATGAGTTCTTCGATTTAAAAGTGCTTTAGTACATGACCTCACTGAGGGAGCCCCGGTGAAGGTGGTGAGGCTGAGTTTTCCATTCATACTGCAGAAATTAATCCTTTTTATGGCTAATAAACCTCAGGAGTATTTCTTTTATGCCTTTGTCCACAAAACAGCATTGCAAATTTCAGAACCCATTTTCATTTCCATTAACTTTCCAAAGCAGAGGAGGCTACCTCTCAGAGAGAAGCTCCCCTTGAATGCCCCCAGAAGACTCTCCAGGTCCTGGGTTCTGCACCACACTGTCAATGAACCGATGGAGGACGCAGGTTTTAAGCATCTTGTTCTAATGTTTGCCAGTGTACTCAGTCCTCCCTTGAGTTCATCCTGCTTTATTTGTCCTCATCTGCTCTGTATTAGGAAAAATGTAGGTCCTTGCCTCCTAGCTATTCATTCCTGCCCTAGAACTCTCAGGACATACGAAGAATCACTTGTAATAAAACTAAATAGCAGTTCATTCCCCAGCGCTGGAGCAACTGACTTTATAAATCTCCTTTTTTTTATAAAACTCTTTCCAGTCATTATCCAAAAGCACACCCTGAAGTCAGGCTCAAAAGTGGAGTTGTGCTAGAACTGCTGCAATCTTAGATGCCTTTCTGTTTTTGCTTGCAGGGTCAAAAAGGAAAGCAAGGAGCACGGGGCAGTGCAGGGAGCAGAGGCTCACCGGTAGGTGAAAATTCAACTTTCTGCCCCAGGAGATGCTGTCTGGGAGCTTCATCTCTAACATCTCTGTAATTTCAGGGCATCCTTGGGCTACCAGGTCCTCGAGGAGTGGTGGGAAGGCAGGGTCAAGAGGGAGCCCCTGGAGTGGACGGAGTGCCTGGGAAGGATGGTGTGCCCGGGATCCTGGTGAGTTTCAATTACAACCTTTTGGCATCAATAACAAATGCAGCTTAGGAGCTGGAAAACTAAAAGGGAGCACAGGAGAAATTGCGTTACCCAGCTATGGATATTCCTGTTTACACGTACCCAGGGTGGATCCTCCTCACACCTCATGTGCACACAGAGGCAGCAGCTGCCTTTGCATGGCCAGGTCTGTAAATGAAGTGGGGTTTGTAGTCTGACAGACACGTGCATGCACAGAAATCTGTCCACATCTGCAAACCCGCCCCTGCCCAGATGGATGGTGCCTGCTGAGGGCAGAAGCTGTGCAGAGGGGGAAAGAACATCTTGTTTCATAACCTCTTCTGGGTTTCTTTTCTAGGGAGAGCAGGGGGATGATGGGGAAGAAGGTGTGACCGGGATGTCAGGCAAGAGAGGGAACCCAGGTGTGCCAGGCCTCCCCGGGGCACAGGGACCACCAGGATTCAAGGTGAGTTTCTGACTCCCTAAAATATTGCTGTGAGTAATCCAGTCTGTAGCCTGATGTCTCTAGAGGTGGGAATCTCCAAGGTCTAATATAGTCTCAGTTCCTGCTGCCATCTTTCACTTAGCTAGAGGCTCTGTAGGCCTGTCTCTTTATCCATCCATCCATCCATCCATCCACCCACTTTCATGGTGGTCACAGCAGCTGAATGTCCCAGAAACCTTTCCTCCCTTGTCACCGAGCTCAGGAACCTACAGACACACATACCCACACTACAAACACTTCCATCTTTTTTCATTAGAATCCTGGCTAGAAAAAAAATGGAGATTTTGCAGAGGAACTGCTAGAGCCCACCTGTAGAATGTCCAGGATGGACAATTCCGTGGAAAATTTGAGTTTCCTCTAGCTGCTCTACAAGGCCTGAACTGCTGAAGGGAAATTTGTGCTGCTTGAGTTTTAGCATATATTTACTGGGTAAATATATAATATATAATTAATATATAATGACTGGAAGCAGTATGGACTTGGACATCACGCTGGGTGGAAGCAGGGACAAGCTGCTTCAGTGACCTCGGGGTTTATTCCTGGTCCTTGCCCTGATCCAGACTGGCCACAGGACCTAAATTAGACCCACAGCAATTCGGCCTTTTGTAGAGAGACTCTGTAAATAGGAAGACTCCAGCTGGGTTTGGAGAGGCTCTGGGATCTGATTTAAATTAGGGCTCCACAGCACATCGCCCTTAAACTGTCACTTGCTGCCCTCCAGCTGCCTCGGGCAGAACAACAGGCTGTGACCAGAGGTGGCTGACAGACCCTCGTGTCCTTGTCACAGACTCATATCCTGCCTCCAGGGAAATTCATTGCCCCTTTTTCAGCTGTTCAGCCATCCCAGGCTCTCACCTGCTGCACCTCTTGTTGCTCCTGGCACTTGGCAAGGGGAAGAGGAGGAGAGCGAAGTGTGGTGTTGGGTCACAGAAGCCCCTCTCTGGATTGAAGTTGTGGAATCAGTGCAGGGGAGAATGTTGGCTTTTCAGCCTCTGGATTGAAGTCCTCCAGCTGAAGTCTTGGCATGTCTTCAGCATTTTCCATGGATTAATCATCAATTACCAGCCTGCTGGGGGGAAGAGATTATGGCAAACTGTAGGGCAGGACAAAGAATGTACAAAGTGCAAAGAGAAGACAACTCATCCCCATTCTCTCCTCAGCCCACGCAGGCAGGACAGCTCTGCTGAAGCTCCTGCTCTGTGGGGAGCCCAGGAGGGGACATGGCCAGGCCCACCTTGGTCTCACCCTGTGCATCCTGAACAACCCACCTTAGCAGACCAGGGGCATCCCCTGATGCAACCACATTTCTTATCCCACTGAACCATCTCTTCCAGCTTTCCATCTATGGCTATTTCTGCTGACTGTTGTTATATTTAGCTCCTGCCCCTTGGAATAACAGGAAAATCTGTTTATTTTTAGGGTGAAAGAGGATTGCCTGGACAGACTGGCCAAACAGGGAAGAGAGGATCACCGGGAGGAACGGGCCTTCCAGGGAACCCTGGCGACCCGGGACCCAAAGGACAGCCGGTTAGTGGGGATGGAGCTGATCACACCTGACTCCAGGCTGTCTCCTGCAGGAGAGGGTGCGGATCCACAGGCTGGGACAGCAGGGTGAACCCTGGGAGGGTCTTTAGGGGACCCCATATCCAGCTTGTGCATGGTTATAGGAGAGAGATTAGGACTAGTATAAAACAAGGTGAACCCCAACTACCTCAACTAAAATACTTTGTTTGTATATTTTACATAACACCCTGTGATGGCAGTATTCAAGCTGAAAGATAATAACCAACACCACCATAACAAGGCCATTTTGTCTCAGATGTCCACAAGTGACATGTTCATTTGCCCTGTATTGCCACTGCTGCTTCGCTGCAGGGACAGTGACCAGGTCCCCTTGGCTGAGATGACTCCATAGCATTTAAACCCTCCTAATTTCTTTTGCTTTTGCCTGAAATCCCTCTAAAAAGAGGGCTTGGTTGATTCTCCTAATGCAGGGAAGACCTTAGTCCTCCGTTAGTAGCAGTTTTGCTTTCCAGGATCCATAAATGGGCAGTTAAATCAATTTGTATCCTTGGAAAGTTTCTTACGCTCCACCGAGTCCAACCAAGCCCTTCCTTGCCAAGCAGTTTCTCACTGTTGTGGCAGGAAAAACTTCCTAACAGTGAGATTTCTAAACTGACTCTGGAACAGCTTTGTAACAGAGGTGGTGGAAACCCCATTGCTTGGGTCATTTACAGCTGGGCTGAACAAGTCATTGTAAAACACCCTGTAAAGCACAATCCATCACGGGTCACACAGTCCTGCCGAGAGGCCAAACAAGCTTTTTCCATCTCTGATGTTCCTGAGACTGGAGATGAATCATCTGGTGAAGGTTTCTGACCCCCTTTTTTTTTTTTAACATTGAATCATTTTGCATTTTGACATCTGAGAAGCTCGGAAATATCAAAGGACAAACATCTCAAATGTGGTGAAAGGAGGGTGTTTACATAAGGACATGCTACCCAGGGTGGGTTTTTTATTCTCAGAGTGCAAGCTATGTGCTGATTCAAGCTTGATGGCCTTCCAAATATTTTATTATTATTTTTCTTACAAAATTGAGCAAAAATCCCTGCAGAGTTAAATAGGAAAAGAATTAGGGGACATGCATGGTTTTCCCGGGTTTGAGTGGGAGGTTATATTGCAGGAACGCACACTTTTTTAACAACTTGAATGAGCATAGTTTGAAATTATCCTTTAAAAGGTCAGTTCAGTTGGTATTGGAAATAAAAGAAGAGCTTGCTTTAAAGGGCTTTGAGGCTATTTTTTTTCAGCATGAACTTCCAAGATCAATCTCAGAGCAGATGCTCTCCATCCTGCTTCTACTGATTGTGGGCCAAACCAGAGAAGCATCTGCTAGAAATAGTGCATGTATTCCTCCTGTCTGGGGGCAAAAAGGTTTAGTCTGTGAGATCTAAGAGATCTACAGGTCTATGAGATCTTCTGGAGTTGCTTCTAGATTGCTGTTTGTGTAGTTCCTCCTCCAGATTTCTTTCATACTTCCTCCTCCTCACTCCTGCTTAGACTGAAGGATAGTCATGGATTTCTCTTTGAAGCAGCTCAACTCTTGGTGTGTCTCTGAGTGACCAGCCATCACTGTGAACTTACTGTTGTGCTTTGTCCTTGTGTTTGTCTTGGCTGTTACTTGCAGGGAGACTTCGGAGAGGCAGGATTTCCAGGGATTGCAGGCTTGTTTGGGCCAAAGGTAAGAGGCTGCTTGTGATCAGCTGGTTTTCTGGTCCTTCTTTACTGGGGACAGACAACACAATACTTGTTGCAAAGACTTTAGTATCTGCTCTGCAGAAACTGTGGAAATTGAATCATGATCCCAGCTTTCTTCAGTTTATGCATCTTTATTTGTTAAATGAGTGTGTGTTAATATATATATATTTGTTAAATGAGTGTGTGTAAATATATGCAGGAATTTATTCCTGTTAAAATGGGCAGCTGTTAGAGGGGGAAAGGGCTGTCCTAGAGACTCCATGGCTGTTTTTCCCTTCTGAACATCTCTCAGACCTTTGTATTTCCAGCATCTGTCATCAGCCTGCACCCGAAACACCGATGTGCATCCTGAACACTGAGGGCCTTGATTTGAAGTTGAGACCCATTTTATCATTATATAATTTTCCTGGCAAAGAGGGAACTGTCTTTTTTCGGTAGAAAGTAAAGGCCTTGCAAAACAAAAATGGGAAAAGAATTTTTAAAAACTTGGACCTTCCTATTCCCATATAGGAAGCACCACCTTATCCTTGCAGCAGAGCTGTAAGCAAGGGCATCAACACAAGGTCTGGTTATTTAGTGGATCTCATTTTTGCTTGCAGGGCCCCCCAGGAGACCTTGGGTTCAAAGGTATTCAGGGACCACGTGGGCCACCGGGTCTCATGGTGAGTGGTTTTCCAGTTTATTGGTTTGGGAGGATTTTCTTCCTTCCTCCACCCCTGTTTCTGAGGCTCCAGGGTGCTGTGAGGAGCACAGTGAGCAGCACAGTGACCACATCTACACGGGACTTGGGCAGTCATGGTGCACAGACCACTCCAGCTACACTGAAACCTTTCTATTTCTGGAATTTCTGAGGTTTAACATGGGTTGTGGCAACTGTACTGCGAGGGCTTGTCTCTTTGGACTTGCACTTTGAAACAGCTTTTTATTCCAGCTACAGCAAATACCACCATCGTGTAGCAAAGAGGCTCAGTGTCTTCACTGAGTCTGCCCTGCTAAAAGTGACCATCAGTTCCCATGTGATGATTCACACATATCTTTTATTTTCTAGGGAAAAGAAGGAATTATTGGTCCACTTGGCATTCAGGGTCCCACGGGAAGCCCAGTAAGTGTCTGTGCTTTTTTCTGCCTGTATTTTTCAGAGGAGCACAGTGCGTGAGATCCAAGATGTTTGAGGCCAGCATAAGTAAATCCCATTAAATGAAGAAAACAAAAGGGGTTTTAAGATCAGCAGCTTCAGAAAAGTGCAGGCTTAGTCTCTGGCTGCATAGATGGTTGCAAGAAGATTATTAGCTTAAAAGCGAGGAGCAACTCAGCCTAAGGTTTTCTGTAGATTGGCTCAGACTAGGAGGCAAAAATGTTATTGCAGATTTCAAAAGCAAACTGCCAGATTTCCCAAAGAACTTGGCCTGAGGGGTCAAAAGAACACAAACCAAACTGATAAGTGTAGTAAACTGGCAAACATTTGATTCTAGGAAGTGTTGAACATCCCTGCCTGCCCCAAAATGCCAAAAGCACTGAACACAGACTAAAAGTCAGGTCAGTGCTTCATAAAAACATGAACATGACACTACTCAGAGTTCAGTCCAGAGTCTGCTACTGGCAGAGGGGAAAACCAACAAGATGAACTTGGGCATTGCCCAAACATCCAGTAATGGTGCTTTTGTGCCTGGGGATGGAGGGGCCAGTATAACAACCTGAGCTGATGTGTCAGAGATGCACTTGGATCCTTGCAAGGAGCTTCTGGGGAGCAACACTCAGCAGTGCAGCTTGTGAACAGTCACTGACAGACACCCCGTGTGCTTTACAGGGGCCCAAGGGAGACAAAGGCAGCCGTGGGGAAATGGTAAGTGTTGGTCCCACCCCTGGATGTCCCTAAGAGGGTCCCTCCCTTTGAGCAACCAAGAGTCACACCAGGCTCTGCTGCACCCACCCGGGCTCAGGCTCAGGGTGGTGGCATCAGGCTCCCACGAGGGAGCCTCTGGTTCTTCCTGCTCACATTTCCTACCTCCATGGGCACAGCAGAGGACACTGTGATGACAGGGACCTCCACCCCAGAGTGAGCATTCACTGGTGCCAGGTCCATCACCATCCTCTGCAATAACCTCTCTGCTGTTGGCAGATCCCCTGTCCCTCCAGTGCAGCACCCAGCCCTTGCACAGGCACCTTGGGAACAGCACATGGGTGCACAGGGAGATTTGGGATTAGTAATGAGCATCTTCTGACAGCTTCTGCCTTTTTTTCTTCTTTTTTATTTTTCTGCAGGGTCTGCAAGGTCCAAGGGTAAGTATTCAATATCACTTTTTCTGACTGATGCCTTGCATTTAAATAAAACAGTTGCTTTTACAGTTTAGCAAATGTAAAGCTGCAGGGTGGGTTACTGTGCACACAGGGAATGTGACAAGTACCTGGGGATAAGGAATTAATGGCAGTTGAGGAGCTGGAAGGGCTGGGAGCAAGGGATGCAGTAGGAATGGGCCAGAAGGCGGCAGATGCACCCGCAGCTGGGATGTGGACAAAATGGGGCCAACTCCTGTCTCTTGAAGGGTTTGAGGGAGAAGCTGCTGGGAGGTGTCAGATATCCAAAGGATTTCAGCTGGGAACAGATTCCTGCTGATGACAACAGGAATGGAAATACAAACTGGAGATATTTCACTAACTGATGCCACTCTGTCTTTAGGGTCCTCCAGGCCCACGAGGACATCCTGGCCCTCCGGTATGTATGTGTGGAAAGAGTTCAAAGACAGTATTGAAACAAGCTAAAATTATTGCCATGATATTCTCCAGAGGGACTGTTCACTCACTGGAAATTATAGCTTAGCCCCATTCCTCGTATGCAAAACTCTGTGTGTGAATGGACTAGTGTTCCCTGTGCTTTACTCCAAACCATCTCCAAGTGTTTTATAGAGACAGCATTGTTGCCCCTCTCACTCCTCTGCATTGAGGGGCTCCAGGGAAACGAGGATTTCAAAAGGCCATGACTGAATATCTGTGCAATGGTGACTGCCCAGCTTTCTGGCTGATGCCCCTTTTTCCCTTTGATTTCCAGGGACCGCCAGGAATTGCAGCCTCGTTTGTAAGTTGCCATTTTCTGTATGTTTGTTAATGATGACAATAAGTCCTGTAGAGCCCAGGTGCTGCTGGGACATCCTCCAAGAGCTGCTGGGACCCTGAAGGCACACACTCAGGTGCAGCAGAAATTGCTGTGTTGGCAGGGCAATGCTTGAGTTGCAGTCTTAGATTGAGAAGCAACTGTTTGCATCAGGGCATGTTCAGCTTCTGGCAATCTCAGTTATCATCTTTTTTGCCCTCCACTAGCAACAAGATGGCTTTGGGACAGCTTTCCAGACACTCATCGACTCGAACACCGCACTCAAGACAGAGGTAAGAGTGAATTTTTAAACTCCCTGGTCTTTGCTGGAGCTGGAGGCTAGGAATGGTCACAACAGTGTTATCTGTGTGTTCAGGGTTTATACACACAAAGCTCTGATTTATTAATGTTCTTGTGGAATAGTTGGAGTTTATGTATGCAGAGATCCAGTTTAAAGGATATGGTTCTGTTGCGTCACTCATTTGTGAAGTTTCAGACTTGTGACTTTGCCATCATGACTTTGCCAGCGCTTCAATGATGTCCTACTTGGGACAGCAGGATCCCAGCCAGCACAGCCTCTCTTTGACCCACTGATTTCCCCACAAATGATGCAGAAACCCTTGTGCTTACAGCACCTGGTGTCCCCAAGGCACCCCTTTTCTCCTTTTCTCTCCAGGGTTACCAACATCCAGACCTTCTCATGCTGGACCATGGAGGGGAGATCTTTAAGACTCTACACTACCTCAGCAACCTCATTCAGAGCATCAAAAGACCCCTGGGAACCAAGGAAAACCCTGCACGAATCTGCCGGGACCTCATGAACTGTGAACAGAAGATGAACGATGGTAGGGAGCCCTGAGTGTGCAAAGGCTGCATCCTCCACAGGGCTGTTTCATATGGCCCAAACCGGTCTCCTTCCCTGGGACCAGTCACAGAGTAACCAAAACTCCCCTTCTCTCATTCACAGAAAAGGTTAAGTGTCCTTGTTAATCCCCAAACCCTCCATTTCTTCAGGTACCTACTGGATTGACCCAAATCTTGGCTGTTCCTCAGACACCATCCAGGTCACCTGCAACTTCACCAACGGTGGGCAGACGTGTCTCAGCCCCATCACTGTCTCCAAGGTAGGCACAGCTCAACCCCAGAGTGGCACTTCCCATCCTGCTGTTGCCGAATATTTACACAGGGGTGTGTTGTCCTGGGACACCGGACGGTGACCACAATGACACAGCACACAGGTTTCTCCTCAAGGCAGAGTTAGTGCAGCTGTAACACTGAGAACTGCTCTCTTGTGTTAAAAAAATACACCCAAGATGCTTATTGACTCTTGTCAAGACAGAACTATAAGTTCCAGCGATGTTTAATGAACCCATAACCTTAACAAGACCACTAATTTTGCAAACACGCTGCTCCCAAATCCTTTGTTGAATTAATTTATGTTCAGGTCACTCTTGCATTTTGCTTTTTGCCACCTGAAAAAGTGAGGTCAGCTTAAACATACAAGTTTCCAGTGAAGTTAGTGCTACAGGGTTTTCTTGAGGAAGCACCTGCACCAAAAATACAAATATCAATATCTAGGTTCATTTGCAGATGAACTGGCACCTGCTGCTTTGCAGAAGTGTGTATTGAAGTCAAACTTTACATTGTTTTCCTTCTACTTAAGGACCTTCCAGTTTTGTTCTGCAAACTAAAGGACCAGCTGTGTCCCCACAAAAACTTTCCAAACTGATTTGGCATCTGGCCCTCACGCCCATACTCGTGCCAGATCCAGCTCCCCCCAGCCCCTCTGCAGGGCACCCCTGACCTCTCTGTCACCTTCACAGCTGGATTTTGACATCGGTAGAGTCCAGATGAACTTCCTGCGCCTGCTGAGCTCCGAGGTGGTGCAGCACATCACCATCCACTGCCTGAACACCTCCGTCTGGCGGGAAGGCTCCTCCGAGAAACCCTCGGACAAAGCCGTGCGCTTCAAGGCCTGGAACGGGCAGATGTTTGAGGCAGGGGGGCAGCTCAGGCCAGAAGTGGCAGCTGATGATTGCAAGGTATGTTGCTCCTAAAGAGGGAAGAGGTGGAGAGAAATGCCAGGCTGAGCCCACTCAGGGCTCACAACAAGGCTCAAGTTACACCTGTGCTGCTCATTCTACAGAGAAAGGGGAGAAGGGTCAGGTTTACCTGTTCACCACTAATTTTCCAGTCCAGGATGCAGTAGCAGCTCCTGTGAAGTAGATGGCCTTCAGACAGAAAGCAAAAAACTAAATTCCAAAGTTACATGTGAGATGCAGCAGCAGTTAAATGGCAGAAGGGGAATGGCCACCCGTGGGTGGTGGACGTGGCTCTTGCCTGATGCCATGCAGAGCTGAGAGCCACAGGGCTGCATTTGGGCTCACTGAATTAGGAGTTTGTGTTGGTGGTACCACCCAAATTGTATTTTCATCAGCCTGGTAAAGGATTCCCCAAAATGCTCTCTAAACCCCACCCCAGACCTGCTCAGCCAGAAGAACAGTCCCTTGTCTTGTGAAACACATTCCTGTCCAGCAGGATTCACCCCCAGCTCATCAGCTTTTTCTCTGTCCCCTCTCCCTGCACAGATCAAGGATGGACGCTGGCATCGGACTCTCTTTTCGTTTCGGACACAGGACCCTCAGCAGCTGCCAATTGTCAACATCTACAACCTCCCCCCATCCGAGCCAGGAAAGCAATATCACCTCGAGGTCGGCCCCGTCTGCTTCCTTTGAACCAAGCTATGGAAACCGGGCTCCGAGGCTCCGACCCCACGGTTGGCCTGTCCTCACACAGGCTCTCCCACCTCTCTGCAGCAAGGGCAGCTGGGCTGTATCTTTTGGGTCAACTCTTGCTCTAAGCCTTTGGCTCAAGGTCTCAAAGAACCCGTGATCTGCTGAACTCAGCCGGTTGTTGAAAGGAGGAAGAACAAGGACGTAGGGGAAGCGGGCGTCAGTCGGGACGTGACCAGTGAAAAGGGATCAGGGGACTGGATGTTGCGGTTCCACACACAAAGCTTTTCCCATGACCAAAGAAAACATTGAGAGAAACCTCAAGCGACTTGGAGCGTGTGGGTTTTTTTGTTGTTTCTCCCCCGCCACCACCACCCGTTTTGTCTGGTTCCTGAGTTACCAAATGTTCTTTCCATTGAGAAAAATGATTAAAAAAAAAAATAGAGCTTCCCTCTCAGAGCTTGTCGCCTTCTGGACGGCCACGTGCTGCATCAGGGCTCCCAGGTGGAGCTGCAAGTTGAATCTGGGCTGCTCTGTGTACAGGAAGCATTTTGATGTGCAATATTAGAAGAAACAAAATATATATATTATATTATTTAAAGCAAAAAGAAAAAGGAAAAAAAAAAGCTAAGTTCCTCCTCCTTCCATGAGTTTGATCAACATCCCCTCTCACATGTGGTGTTGGGGTAGGGGGAGAGTCCTGAAGCCAAGAGTGGGGAATGGAAGGAGGAGAGGGGAAGAGATTGGTGCTAAAATAGAGAGAGGGAATGGGCTCGTCTGATTTGTTTCTACCTCTCACTGTGAAATCTCTGGTGCTCTTAAAAAAGTGTGTTATTTTATATATATGACTTTAAACTATTTAAGGTTGTGAAGGTGCTACAGTGTCTTGCCACAGACCCAAGAACAAAAAGCCCCATAGGATCACCTCTCTCTGGGAAGAGAGGAGCTTACAGTCCACAGCTAAATCAGAGAAACAAATCACCTTAAAAGGGATCCTTTAGCAGCCGTGGATGTCAATCACATGTGACAACTCCCACTGCATCCAAAATCACCTACAGGATATTTTACAAGAAAATTTGCCTTTTTTTTTTTTTTTTTTGTTCATCAGCACTTCACTGCTTTGGGAGGGGAGTGAGGGACACAGCTCATCTGGAAGTGTTGAGCCTCAGAGAGCTATTTTTGAGTCAGTTATCGTGTAACTCATTGGGCTGTAGCTGCACTGGCCCTGTGTCCATGCCAGCTGCGACTCCCTGGGCTAAGCTCATATTTAAACCCAGCTCTGCAACCCTTCCCTCGGCCCCTCTGTCAAGACTGACATGATGGTACCTTGTTTCAGAACCCAGCCAAGCTTGGAGGGGTTTTGTTTTGTTAAGTTTTGTAGAAATTTAGTCTCTATATGTAAATTTGGAGGATTTTTTTTTTTAAAGAGGATAATTATGGTAATCTTTAATTCTATATAAGGAATAATATTGATGTAATCAGAGCTGTACTGTATCAGAAACTCTTCAGTGCCTGTTTGGAGTTTTCATGTCTCATATGGACTATGGAATTTATTTTTTTTTGAGAAAAAAAAAATTATCTGTGAGTCTCTCTTCGTGTATTCTTTTTTTTTTTTTTTAACTACTGCCTGCTGGTTGGTTTCCAACAACCATCGGAAAAGGTTAACAGGATCTGTCCCAAATACCTCGCCCTCCACGCAGCCCCCTGCCAGAAATACCTCACCCCCAGGCCAAAATCACCATCACCCATCACTCGCTGCCTCCCTGCACACCCCTCACACTGCAGGTCTCTCCATCTCTCATCCCTTGCCATTGGTTTTATGTGTTTTTCCTGAGGCTGCAGTTACCATTTGTTCTCATTAAAGCTTTTTTTTCCTTTTCTTTTTCCTTTTTTTTTTTTTGGACTTTAAATAAATATTTAAAACTGAGGCAATGAAACTGGACTGGAAAATGGTTTGGTTTTTTTTTTGCTTCTTCGTAGGAAACCAAGTGGGCAAGAGGTGCAGAAATAACCCCCATCTCCCAGGGGTGACAATATTGGTGTGACAGCCCAGGTTCCCCCAAACCCACACCCCAAACCCTTCCATGACCTGCCCAACCCTCAGCACGATGCTAAATGCACAACAAGGTTGGGATCCTGATGGTTCCCCACTGCTGTGCATCACCCCATCACCCCCTGCCTCATCCATGTCCCCATCCTGACACAGTGCCCAGAGCAAGAGGGAAAGAAAAAAAAAGGGGGGAGGGGGAGAAAAAAAGGGGGGAAAACTGGAAGGGACAAGGAGGAGAGGGAAAAAGGGAAACAGACTGTAAGGGAAAAAACTGTAAAGGAAACAAACAAAAGATAAGGGAAACAAACTGTAAGGGAAATTGTAAGGCAGGGGAGAAAGGGAAAGAAAAAGGAAAAGGGGAAAGAAAAGGCAACATGAAGGGGCAAAAAGAGGGAGGAAAAGAGGGTGGAGGAGGGAAAAAAACCAGTTATGCTGCACCACAGACGCTGCCTTGGCTGGTCCCGGTTGCGACAGGAGCAGCAGGAAGGGGCTGAGCCGTGTTTGCTCACCTGCTGCTCCACCCCTTCCCAGCAGTGCTGGGACGCCCCAGGGCAGGATGAGGTGCTGGGTGATGGCACCAGGTCAGCTTTGGCACTAAAACCCACCTGGGTTGGGGCTGCCCCTCACAAGAGCTGCCGGTCCTGAACCGCGCTGCGGTCAGGGCTAAAGCAAACACATCTAATAAATCATTCACCACACTTAAATACAAAGCCAACGTTAGAGGAGCTCTAGGGCACTGTTAAATGAGGAGATTCTGCATTTGAAGACCTTGTAATTTATGTAGTTTGTTAAAAGCCTGAGCCCACTGCACTGATGGGTCTCCTGCCTCGTACCCAAGGCCCCGTTTCCCACCAAATCCCCCCCAGTATCTGCCCCCCCAAGAGCACATGTGAACCCCTGTGCCAGCCCCGTGCCCTGGCAGGGAGCAAGGCCAGTGTGAACTGAAGCCTGGGGGTGAACAACCACCACCCATCCACCCCTCCGGAGGTTTATTTGCCCTCCGGAGGGAAGGCACATCCAGGTCCCCTCAGTGCCCTCAAGGCCTCCAAACACACCTGGAGCTGCCAAGTGCTCCACACACACAAAACTAGTTGCAGTTTCTGAGGAAAAAAAAGCCTGCATTGGTGAAGCCTTATGTTGGTGGGGTTTTCTCATCTTTTTCTGTTGGAGAAATCCAAGATTTTGCAAGTTGAATTTCCTCCACCTGCTATTGCTTCATGCCTGAGCAAACAGCCCAGCAG
>NW_020897735.1:4218501-4269717 GCF_003984885.1 Neopelma chrysocephalum
CCTGCACACCCTGCCAATGGTGCTGCATCTCCAAACCTGCCAAGAGGTGTGAAAAGCCCCAGACAAAACCCAGACAGGGCCAGGTGTGGCAGCAGGCACAGAGATGCTCATCTCTCACAGCAGCTCTGTGGTGGCAGGGCATCCCAGCCTCAGGACGTTGGAGTGTGAGCACCAACCCATCAGCCCTGACCCCACAGGGAGACACACAAACCTTCCAATCCCCTCAAATCTCCTCCACCATGACATTTTCGGCACCTGAATATCCCACCCTCAATTTTTCAAGCCAAATCCCACAAGGCTTGGTCTGCACCGGAGCCTTCCACAGGGGTCACAGTGGGGTGACAGAAGGTGACATTGCACCTTCCCTGAGTTGCTCCAAGCAGGGTAAAGGGTAGACAGAGGGAAAAACCATCACCCAGGGCCAAACCAAGGGACTCAGGGAGGCTTTGCTATCAGAGGAGAAAAGGTAAACAGAAATAATGCCAGAGAAGCAAGTCCTGCCCTGACCCGCTGCACAAGGACAGCAGTGGGACAGGGAGGGGAAATCAGGGAGCTGCTACAGATCTGTCCAGCAGGATGGGGGCGAGCTCCTGGGACCCATCAGTCCTATTTTTATGGCTGGTTTTGGCAAGGACAGTAAAAACATGTTCTCTTCTGTTGAAAGCCACCCTGGGCTTTGGCTGAGATGGGGTGAGCTGAACCGTGCCTCGTTACCAGAGCTAGGGGCAACTACAGCAGCTGCTTTTGAGGGGAAAAAATGGGCAAATTTAAGGAGGGTAGATTTAAGTTTTAAGTGCAGCAACTGCATCGCCCCCATCACCAACAGCCCGCACCTATCCTCGCCTGCAGCCGGGGCCAGGGCGAGCGTCGGCGCCTTTATAAAAGGTGCTGGTTGCATCACCAGTGTGGAGCCCGCAGCCCCGGGCACATTCTGTCCCCTCCCACCAGGGCTGCAAGAGCCGAGCGAGCGTGTCCGTCTGTCCGGGGTCCGGGGGCCATGGCCGGGATCGCGGTCACCCTCGGGCTGGCGGTGCTGCTGCCCACGGCCGCCTTCCCCTGCGGATCCCTGCGCCCCGACAACGCCACGGCCTCCAAGGTAGGAGAGACACGAGCCCTGGGGGGCTGCCCCGCTCCTACAAATAATTTGTGGGTGCTCTGCCAAGCCTCCCTGTCCCCTGGGAAAAGGGAGAAACCCCACCTTGTCCCCTCCCGGCACATCTGCCAAGGTGCCCTCAGTGAAACACCTGCAACAAACGTGAAACGTTTGCTTTCCAAAACACCCCGAATTGCCCGTTTTTCTCGTGGTACCCCAGCAAGTCCCAATAGCAACCTCTAAAAAAAGAGGGGTAGCTGGGTATTTTTTGGGCTGCCCTGACCCTGCTGCACCACCCAGAGCACCCACAGCCGGCGCCAGCACCTTTCCCAATCCCCGCACGCAGCTTGGTTTTTTACCCCGGTGCGTTTGCAAAGGTTTGATCCGGTTGCTGCCAATGTAGTGCAAGGGAGAAACTCGCAGAGATACCAATTCTGCCATGGGGAGGGTGGGAATCTCTTCCCCACGGCTCCCCCCTGCAAACCCAGCAGCCCTCACCGCCCTGCCCCTCTCTCCCCACAGCTGCTGGGGACGTGGCTGTACGTGGCCGGGGCTGCCCACTTCCCCAAGAACCTCCTGGTGCTGCTGTTCATCGACCACGGGTACCTGCAGGTGGAGCCCCTCACGGATGGGCGGGAGCTGCTCATCACCCAGCACGTGGCCGTGTAAGATGCAGCCCCCAAACCCGTCCCCTCCCACCTGCTGCAGCCCCACAGCCTTTCAGTACAAAACACGAGCGCGATTTCAGATAGTTGTTTTAGAGAAATCATTCTCCTGGCTGCTCTGTGCATCCTCTCCCATCTCTTCTCTTTCTCACTTGCTTCAATTAATTATTTATTTCTACAGTCCCTGGGTTTGGGCGAATTTTGCAGGGCACAGAGGTCTCACAGGCACCAAGCCCTGTGGGCAAGGAGAAGACCTCTGTGAAGGAGGAGATCTCTCCAGAGACCTCTCCTCCACAGCCACTGATTCTGCCGGGCACCAAAAGGTGTTTCCCTTTGCAGGGTCAGACTTTCAGGGGATGATTTTTTCTGTGCCAACACAGGCAGCAATTTGTTGTTTCAGTTATTTCAGGGTGGAAAGCATCTCACCACCAAGGAGTGGGGGCAAGGCAGAAAAAATGCACAGGAGAAACGCCCTAATTTTAACAATTAACCTGGTGAAGGAGGTGGCAGGTGCCTGGAGTGGGGTCAGGAGCAGGGCTGGGTCTTCGCTGGTCCTTTCCAAGCCCATGGCATCACCCCCTGCCCCTCTCTCTCTCTCTCTCCAGGGGGGACCAATGTCTCACCAACAACCTCACCTACTTGGAAATCACCACCGGTAACACCACACTGGTGAAGGATGGTGAGCACCCATTATCCCCTAGCCCGTGTTTTTCCATGGATTGAGACACACAAAGGGCCCATGTCCATGTTTTACATCATCTGATGCATTTTCTTCCTGGGTCACTTTGCCTGTTTGAAGCCTCAGTGGGCTCCAAACAACTCCCCACAGCAGGACACCCAGGGGATCACGCCCTCCCCCTTCCAGCCACACTAAACCCCACAGAGCAATGCTGTTCCAGGAGCAACCCTGCTCCCACCCCCGCTGGAGAACACCACCTTGTTTGTGAAGTTATTTCACAATCCCTGGGGGAAAGGAGGGAACACTCACAGCAGTTTTCAGTGAGTTAGTGGAGCTTCTCGTTCTGAATTGCTTCCTCCTCGCAGAGGAAACAGGGTGAGCCATTTGGGGTGGGAATTGCAACCCCCTGGGTTACAGTTTGCACTGACCCAGCCACAGCAGCACTGCTGCGAGCAGGGAGCAGCTTCTCCACATTTATGCAGACCCCCAAGCTGCAAGGTCAGGCACACCCTCACACCCCGAGCCTCAGCATGCCACACCATGCAGCACATTCCAAAAGCAGGACAGGAGCTGGGTGACTTTGGCTCCTTCACGCCCCAGCCCCATATTTAAGAAACGCAATTCAAATAAACCAAGAACCAAACAAGTCACCCCGTGTCAGGACATTTGTCCTCACACACTGCTGAGGGCTGGATTCCAGGGGCTACTGGCACTGCTCACACCTGGGCTGGGGTTTATTGCTGCTGCAGCACTAAAAGTCTGAATATTGTGGCTGTTCTTTCCAAGCCAAGACCCAGCAAACTGTGGGGACACTGATGAACCTCAGCTCTGAAGACCTTTTACTCATCCAGCACCAACCGCAGAGGGAAAGGATGTATTTGGGACTGTATCTCTACGGTACGCAAACTCCTTCCCAAAGTAACTTTGTCATGGGACACCAAAACACACACATAAAATTATCAACTGAAACCACACAACAGTTTGGTTTCACTAAGAGTGAAACTTTTCTGAGACCAACGCTCCAGGAGTCACAGGAGCATTTAGAAAGCCCATTAAATCCCACATCTCTTGGCAGAACACAAAGAACAAGTTAAAGACCAAACCCACTTAGGCCACAAATATTCAAAGAACAGGAAGTAAATACAATTCAGCATCGATATCATTGCAAAATCTCAATATTTTCAAGCCAACCATGATGTTTCAGTGCTTAGCTCCCAGGGCAGAGCACGTGGCTTTACAGTGCCAGCACAGGCAAAGCTGATCAGATCCACCCACAACCTCATAAGGCAGTTTTAGACCCTGATAAGGCTCCCCATCGCCCATCCAGGCTGCAGAGCAATTGATTAAGAGAGTTTGAAGGTACATGTAGAAAACTACCTCCATACTCAGCCTTGGACCCTCCCAACACCCCAGGAATGTCAGACTATCCTGCCATCCCTTAAAGTAGACAGGATTGGAGTAGTTTGGGAGAGTAAAAAAAGTGATACCCAAGACTGGTTTTGTTCAGGTGTGTTCACCATGGGCACGAGAGACCCCTGCAGAGACCATGTCCACAGCAACCACTGGTGGGGAAAGGAGGCAGCAAGGGCAGGGTCATCATGAAGGGCCATCCTAAGGCCACTACTCCATATTTAACTCCTGGCAAATGCTTCTCCTCTTCCAGCCCGGAACCTGAGCGTGAGCACAGCTGACCGTGAGGAATTCAAGCACCGCGCCAAGTGCCTGGGGCTGAGGGAAGAGGAGATCATTTATGCACCCTGGAAAACAGTACGTGGGTGTTCGTGGGTGGGCACGGGTCAGCAGAGCCACCACAGCCCCCACCCCAGGCTGCACCCCCAGCTGCCAAACTGGGGTCTTGGAGAGGCGTTTTCGAGGCAGTGGAAAGGATTTAGGGGACTAAATAACCACAGGCTTGCTTAAATGGAGGTTTAAAATAAGATCCCCCTGCAGATAGGTGACTCCTGAAAGCAAATACCTGCACCCGAGCATCTCCAGGGAAACCTGGTAACTGCCTCCCACTGCCGGGAGAGAAATAGCTACAGCATGGGATCTTTGCCCTGAAATTCCTCATTTTGCCTTGAAACTCCTGCTTTTCCTCCCCCAACCCCCAGCAGAGACCAGCTGCCCCCAGGAGCTGCAACAGAGGTCAGGAGGGGCCAGTGCATTGGAGATTTTTCCTTTAGGTTTTTCACCAAAACATTAACCAGACCCAGCCCTTGCCTCTGCCACCTTATTTAGGACATTTTATCCTGCAAATGACTCAATCCTCAAGTCAGTTTGAAAAGTGAAGGTGAAAAATATCTTACCTTTTTCTGTTCCATCCTGCTGTTCCACCTCAGGAAGCTCTGAGCTTTCAGAGGTGCCCAAAACCCCACACCAAGCAGCCAGGCTGGATCCAACATTGTCTCCAACACCCATCCAGCCTCAAGATGCTTCTTTTAAAGCTGTCCCCCACAGTTCAGGGGAACTGGGGACAGGGACAAATGCAGGGAGTGAAACCCTCTTGCTGTGGCAGGGCCAGGTCTCCTTTCCCATTTAGGCAACAAGCAGCACCTGGGAGGAAGAGCCCAGCTCCCCCACACTAACCAGAGGCAGCTGTGGACTGGGGGTTGCAGAGGCATTTGGGTCACATTTAACTTTGGACAAGGTGAATGAAGGTTAGAGAAAGGCAAAGTGAGAGCAGTAAGACAAAACTGGCTGTCCTTACAAGCTGTGGTGCAATTGGCGTTGTCAGAGAAGGGTTTTGTGCCCAGCCAAGGTAGGACACTGCATCCAAGGAGTAAAAAACTGATTAAACAAACACAGAAAATATTTTGGGGACCTTTGTCATCAGGGTGAAGGAGATGGATGTGAACAGAGCATCAGAGCAGACTCACATACCCCTCCACCAGCCCCAGGCACTAATAGACCTTAACTTACAGCAAATGCCTGGGTAGCACGAGCTTTTTACTTATTTCACCAGAAGTTTTAGTCCCCCTTTCCTTCAGCACTCACTTACTGAACCCCCAGTGTAGCACAGCTTTGCTCCAGAAACTTGGTTTCCTCTTTCCAGCACACACCTGGAAAATGTCACCAGCAGCACCTGGGCAGTGTCTGTGCCTGGGGAAGCCCAGAGCTTCCTTAGCCCCTCTTAGATTTATGATCAGCTGAAAAGGGAAAGGAAAATACTTCTTTCTTCAGTAAATTCTCTCTTGCTGGTGCCTTGGCATTTTCACTTATCCTGTTATTGTTGTTTTGACAGGAGCTGTGTCAAACAAAAGGAATAGAAAAAGGCAACACCACACACACAGAGCCCGTGGCTGAGGGCACAGCATCACCTCCTCCAGGTACCCCCGAGCCTGGGAGTGTGGGGAACTGACCCTGCTTTGGGCAATAAAAGTTTTCTTCAAATTCCATGCATTTTGTTGCTGAGCTGTTGGAGAGCAGAGGGTTCTGAAGAGGTCAGAAGTGGGGCTTGCAAAAAGAAATTGGGCATCCAGTTCACCTCGTGTGTCATTCAGCTGGGAGCTGGGAAGAGACATCCTGAAGCTTCACACCAAGCTTGGAGGAGAGCTCTGCCAGAAAGGCAGCACTGAAATGGAGCAGTAAGAGAGGCCAACCAGGAGAGGGCAATCACTAACTATGTTAAATAACATGCCAAGCCTTTGAGGAGCAAGTGGGATATATAGAAGGCTGGAAACCTCTTTACCCGTACAGCCTAAGAGGGTGCTTAACTAGAAGAAACCACCCAATTCCCTTGACAGCAGTTTGACTGCCAGGTAGCCCAGATGGGGCAGAGGTTCCTGCCCAAACCCTTTGGCCCTGGCAAGTGCTCCCCAATAATGTCCATCCACAGCGAGGTTTGCACACAATGACACTGACAAATTATCCTCCTGCCAGAGGTGCTGGGTGCTGACCCAGCCCAGGCTGGATTTTTACTTTTCCAGAGAAAGGGCAATGTTTTCTTATTTCCCAGTAAGCTCAGCACCCTGGAGGTGGGAAGGTACAAGTGCCAAGGTTGAAATTGCTCTCTGTGCCTCTGGTACACCCCTGCACTTGTCAGGCACCTCACTCATCCCTTATCCCACCCCCAGCCCCAAAGGGAGGACAGCACTGTCACTGCATTTGTGCAAGTGGGGGAGTTTAACAAGAGACTGCTGTTGCTGCGTGTCTGGAGAGTAGTTCAGTCTCTGCTCTAACCTAGTAATTAAGCACTGAAAATATCTCTCTTCCTTAAAAAGAAGAAAATGAGCAAAGCTGGAGGGAAGGCAGCAGCAGGCCCCACTCCTCCCACTGCAGCTCCAGGGTGCCCTGTCCCTGTCCAGCCTTTACTGGGCAGTGTTTCAGTGTCGAGCCTTTGGACAGATTCCTGTAGCAAAAATGAATTTTACAAGATCACAGAATCATTAAGGTTGGGAAAGACCTCCAAGATCATCAAGTGCAACCCGTGCCCAATCCCCACCTTGTCACTCAGCCCAGAGCACTGAGTGCCACGTCCAGTCCTTCCTTGGACACCTCCAGGGATAGGGGCTCCACCACCTCCCTGGGCAGCCCCTTCCAGTGCCTGACCACCCTTTCTGTGAAGAAATTCCTTCTGACGTCCAACATGAACCTCCCCTGGCACAGTCTGAGGCAGTTTCCTCTTGTCCTGTCACTTGTCACCTGGGAGAAGAGGCCAAACCCCACCTGGCTCCACCCTCCTCTCAGGGAGTTGTAGAGAGTGAGGAGGTGCCCCCTGAGACTCTCCTTCTCCATGCTAAGAAAGAAATCCAGCTGATTCCCTCCTGGTCTCAGAGCACAGGTATCCAGCCAGCCCTTGCTTCGGACACTTTTTTATCACCTTGTGACATGAAACATAACCCCCATCCCAGTCTGGGGTAGGAGAGGGCAGGGGTGCTGAGGGGATGCTGGCAGCAGCCTTGAGCCTTGTAGTCCAAGAGTGCATCGGTAACAGTCTCAGCTGACTGAAGCTGACACTGCTGGAGAGCTCAGATTACAAGGACCCAGACTTTATGAGTGGATTTATAGCTGAATAAAAGCCTTGAATTACAGTCAGAGACGTAAGGAACCAACAAATCCAGTCTGGCCCCCGCAGCAAGTTTTATTAACCAAATCAGAGGCCACCTGCACTACCAGCTATGGCTCCTGAATGACCTTCAGGGTTAGCTCCTGGTTGGGTTGTTATTTAAGAAAAAATTGTACCAAGCCTTTATTTTGAGAACCCTGTAAGCCAGGTTCTTCCAGGGGGATAATTGGACTGCAGAGCTTTCAATTTTTCTGGGAAATTTACTTCTCTGATCACAGTGTTATGGATACTGCAGAGATGAGCAAAGTCCAGCAGCACTCAGAGACAGGTAAACAGTGTCTGAACATCCCTGACTCATCACCACCAGCATTAGCCTTGGTTTTGCTCTCTTTGCATTTAAGAATTCTGTCCTCCCAGGTCCTCAAAGGGAGAATCCTTCCCAGTGTTGGTGACCTTGGTGAGAATTATCCCAGGAAAAGTCTGGCCACAAACAACATCACTAAACCATATCAGGAAATAGATGCAGACACACAGTATCTCTTTAACAGACCTTTATTAGCAGACTGTTCCCTACATGAAGAATCCGAGTTAGATTTGCATTATAACAATTTGTGGTTACAGCTACAAAGATGGTTGTCATTTTGCATTGATTTTTGCATTCTGATATTCATATTCTCATTAGGCCACACTGGTAGGAAGGAGCCACTGCAGAATTTATGACAGGTCTCAGGAAGAGGGGGGTGGAAAAAAATCATCACTAATCCAGATTGGTTAGATTTCCAAGTGGCTGCTATTGACAGCACTGAGAGTTAAGGCAGAGCCTCACCTGGGACACTCTCCATGAACCACCAAAATCTGTCCGAAAAAAAGCAGCTGCTGAGTGCTAGCAAATCCTTCTCCAATTTCTCACACACGTCTCCACAATGTCCTCCTGCATGTGATGAGCACTGGCTCAGCAGCAGGGTCTTCTGATTCAGCCCATGTCCAAGTGCAATTTTCCTTCCACCTCTCTGGAAATGTGTATTGTCTTTAGTCCCTGAGATTTCTCTCCTCCCCCCTCACCTAAAAATTCCCCAAATTGCTCTTAATTAGCTGTTGTGACATCCAACATACACAGACCTTCTACTTCCCAACTTCAGCCATCCACCCAAAGCCTTTCAGCCGTGCACAGAGGCAATTCCAAACTAAGGCAAGCCTCACAGTGCACCCTCTCCCCAAGGTTCTGCTTCCTCACCTACTCCCTTCTCTCCTATGGCTTCTTGCTACAGAATTTCTCTGGGCTGAGGTCCTCCAGCAACAACCCCAGACGTGGGAAAGGCAGCTCAAGCCCCACAGGGAAGGTACACGAGTGACTTTAGCGTCCCTCCCCACGACTCAGCTGTGTGATGTGAGAGAACTAATAGAGAACTTTTTAAAACAGGAGAAATATAAGCACAGTAACAATATTTAAACAAGTCTATAAAAATAGTCTGACATAACTCTGTTCAAATAAATACAAAATAAATATGCTTTAAGCAGTAAAACAGTGGAATGCAATGCTGGTCCATTTTGCCCAAAATGAAAAGTTGAATGAGGATCTTCCAGGCCTCAGAAGCCGGATCCTATTAACTAAAGCAGCCCATAATGCAATCAGAGAAATTTTAAAGCCATCTCTTTCCCTTAGCCTTATGAAAAGCACCCTTTGAAAGACAAGCAAGCATGTCTTCAGGACTGAAAGCTCACCTCTCCCAGTGACAACCAGCCCCTCTCCCTAACACCCCTTCCCACAGCAGACATTCCTGACTTGGGGCACCCATGGAAACCTGAACATCCATCTACCAAGAGGTCTAAAGAGAGAAATAGCAGCGTAGGCACGGGGTTTGGAAAAGGCCCAACAGCTCTCCTTGGCACCAGGCAGAATGGAATTGAGAGGTCCATGCAACGCTGCACAGGGGCTCTCACGTCGTGCTGGGAGCACAACTGCACAGGAGCTGTGAAATATTGTGTTTGTTCACTAAAGCCATGCATCACGGTGCCGGTCAGCCCAGGGCTCTCCTGCCTTCCCCTTCCCAAGCCCCTGCTGAGTATAAGACAAGCCAATCCCGGCATGCAAAGGATACAGGCATGCAGGCTCTAGTCTGCTGCTTCTGTTAGTAAGTGCATCTTGTTAGTGGGTTTATGAGACACACTGAAACCTATAAAAAATAAATAATTCTAATTCTTCATCAGGCTGGCTTAAGCAACCTTCAGCCTGACTGGATAAACCACTGCCCACCAGCCCTCCAAACCAGTATAGATCAAAATTACATTTCATGTCAAGTCTTGGAAGCAGAACATGAATGTCTCCTACCCAAAAGGAATATTTGTAAACATTATAACAAGCCCGGTGTGGCAGCAGCTCCTACACAAGGTTTGTACAAATTTAAACAATGGGTAGGAAGTTAAACAACTGAATGGAAAAAGCAGCTCTCTGAATGGAAAAAGAAGCTCTTTCAGCAAGTCAGAAGGTGCTCATCTGTAGGCAAACAGCTCTGTACAGGCAACAGGCTGAGGGCAGACCTGTAACCCAGATCTTTGCTACTCTGTCATACTGCTGGGAACTGACCTCAGCAACTCCTGCCCTAAGATTCTCTCAGGAGTTCACCTCCTGGTCTCCCAAAGGCCCAACAAAAAGGACCACGTGATGGTTTATGTGGAGCTCTGAGTAGCAAGATGGCAAAGGACACCAGATCCTCCCCTCCCCCTTACTGACTCACAAACAATCTGGGATTTCACAGCTTTGCTTAGTCAGCTTAGTGTCGACACATTCACAGAATGAGAGATGGCTTATACGTCTTGGGATTGCATCCCAAGATTTCAGAGTTCAAAGTCCTCAGCATCTCCTGGTCACCGTGAATCCACACCCAGAGTCATCTTCAAGTTCTCATACACCACGTAGCTGATGCTCACAGCTGGGATCACCTTCATAAAGTTCGGCGCCAGACCCCGGTAGAGCCCAAATGCTCCCTCTGTCTTCAGGATGTGTTTGAACAGTCCCCTCATTGTCACTTCGGGAGCACCCTCCACTGAAGCTGCAACAGGGAAAGACACGATAAATAATGCAGCCTAGGTGGTGAAAATATGTTAAGAGCAGTTCTGGGTCACATGCTTCCAGATGTTCACAGAGCAAAGGTGCTTTGTGGGGGACAACATTAACTTCTCAGCACAACATGGCCATGTTGCACATCACCACTATTTTCTCAAACTGCTCTACAGACACCCTTAGCCAAAACTCCTGATCTAAGCAAAACAGAACCTCTGTCCTGGAAGTCCTTGGTCCAGTTGTTGAAGGGCAGCACAAAGTCCACTGTCCCCTTGCAGCATCACAAACAGCCCACGGGCTCAGCTGCACAGGCCCAGCTGAGGCTGTTGTCACAATATTTACACTAGAGAACCTTTACCCTGCTCAGAAACCATGGCAGGAGTTCCCACTGCTCCCAGAAGTTCTCACCTTGAGCCTGCATGCGTGTCCTCACAAGAGCCAGTGGGTAACTGGCAAGCTGTCCACAGGTACTGGAGATGGTGCCACAGGCCAGCAGGACAAAGACCCCGGGGTCAGCACTGTTGACGGCATAGCGTTGCAACCAGGTGTTCTTTAGTGTCTGGAAGGAACAAGCCCAAAGTTAGCAGGGAAGAAACAATCAAAAGAATATCACATTTCATAGAAGATCCAGCTTAAAGGCCCAGGAAGCTATATGCAAACTCAGCCAGAAGCACAGGGCTTCTCAAATCTTTTTAAGCTTCTGCCACTGTAGTGCCCTGGGAAAATCCCTTTTTTAGTTTCCTGCTGCAATTTTCTCATTAAAAGAAACAAGTGACCATGCACAATGTGGACTATGGTTTGTGAAGTAGAATCATTGTATTGGATTATCTTTTAGGCCATTTGGGGTAAAAAAAAAAAATCCATTTGTGCCCCATAAGGCTGATCAGGAAAGCTTTGATAAATTACTTAAAGTCCTGCAGTGACTGACAGGTGCGACAGTGATAAAGCCACACCAGCAGCACAGTCCTACAACAAGCTAACAATAATATATAATGTAACATAATATAATAATTGTTAGGTTGAAGGGTTCATACCTCATAGACTGCCAGGTCAATACCAGCGTATGGAATGATTCCCAGCATGTTGGGGATGTATCCTTTGTAGAAGGCAGACATTCCTTCCTTTTTAAGGATGTTTTTGGCACAGTCCAACATGCCCGAATATTGTCCTGTCTTCCTTAGAGCCATCCGTGTTTTCAGAACCTGGGAGACAAGAATAAATAGCATGAAGGCCTAAAGGAGAATCAGCAGGAGAAAAACGTACAGACAATGTCATTAAGAGCACAAACAGCCAGGACAACAGCAGTGTCCTGACAGCAGTACTTGGTATCACCTCCAAGAACTCATCAATTATCACAGTGCTGGTGTTCTACCCACATTTTCCCATCCCTGCCCTTGCCACGAACCCCCCTGGGCTGGGCTATCCTTCCTCACCTCCATGGGGTAGATGCTGCTCTGTGCAATGGCCCCAGCCAGAGAACCAGCCAAGAGCCGCTCGTGGATCCTCAGCATCTCCTGGTCAGTACCAATGAACCGCTTGATCTGCAGAAGCCAGAACAGACAGACATTGAGGCTCCAGGACTTATCTCAATCATTTCCTTCTTCTAAGACTGTCCTTGTGCAAACCCTTCTGCAGCCAGACTTGTCTGTGCCCTTTCACTCACCTGCTCATAGGCCATGAACTTGATGGCCGATTCGGGTGCGATCTTGAGCACGTTGATGCCGTTCCCTCGCCACAGTGACCTCGGACCACCCTCCCGGATCATCTGAGTGAACCCGCCGATGATGCACATGTTGTTGCTGCGGGAGGCATGGACCTGGGAGAGAGAGGCAAGCCTGGATTAGTTCCAGTCCCAATTACGACAGCCCTACGTTTTTCCGTAATCCAGGGACAAAAGGGCGCTTTTTTATTTATCCAGAGATTTGCCAAGGCTTTAATCCCTCCCAGATAACTACTACAATAGGAAAGCAAGATTCTTTTCTTTTTTGCCAAGTCTAGCGTTAACTAATGAATCTAATCAATATCTCCCCTCTGGAATGGGAGGAAAGGTTAAATAGGCTGGTTTTTTCCCATACCTAACTTAAGGTCAACTACCCATCAACTTCTCAGCTGGTTCACGAGCAGGTGCAGTGACAAAGCAGGCTAAAATCAAGATCTTCTAACTCTTTTCTAATACTGAGTACAAGCTCTGCCAACTGACCACCACATCCACTTCAACTCTCATGGCCTCAGGGGCCTCTCAAGTGAACACAGGATTTGAACTTGTTTCACCAAACCCCAGCTCTTCCACAAAGCTGTCTAACTACTGACAGTTTTCACATGTCTACCTCTCCAAAGATTCTCTGTATTTTTTCTAGTCAATGAAGAATAACTTTTTAACATGACTTCAATCACTCAATCCAAAACGCTTTCAAAATGGCAATATAAGAGGTTAACCCTGGCCACAGTGTTGTACTGTGCTGATGAACATTAGCATCTCCTAGGCATCCATGAATATTAAAGGAATCTGCTCAGGTTCAAACAAAGTGGAACTGCCCCATCATACCTGCATGAGCACTTTCAAGCGGTCCAAGGGAGCTGTGCAGGTTCTGGACACGGCACCTGCACCTCCACCTGCAACCAGATGTCTCCACCACATCCCTGTCTGCCTCTCTTCCACTGTGAACTCATCAGGGACAGTCAAGTTCTCTCCTACATCAAAGATCTGCAAAAGTAGAAGGTGTATGTTGAGAAATGCTTCATCAGCCAGTGATTTTGCCAAAGTTTTACTGCTCTTGTCAGTGCAAAGTGTTGAAGTTCTGGATATGCTTATTCCAAGTCAGTAGCTTAACTACAGCCAGTAACTGCTGTGTCTGGCCACAGGAGCTGCCACTGCTACACAACATGTCACAGGAGGAAGATTTCTGTCCAAGAACCTGGCAACTGCTGAACATTTGTCTGCATCAAAATACCATGGATCATGGTTAGGAACAAACTGACCAGCTGCAGGCAGCTGCATGGCAAAAAGGCTGGACCTTTCTGGAATCTTCCAAGCTCGCAGCCAGTTAAACCTCATTACCTACTATTCACACACACAAATATCTCCAGGAAGGATGGCTGCCTGTGGAATCAGTTTCTAGTTTTAACAGGTCCTGAACCAGTCAGGGCTGGCCAGTGGCAGGAGTTCTGAGAGCTGCCAAGAGAACACCCTCACCTCCCTGAAGAACATGCAGTTATCACTTGTGCCTCCAGCTGTGCCAGTGAGAGGTGGCAAGATCACAGGACAGGAAGCAATTGAGCTTCCAGGGCTACAGGGCAGTTATGAACCATGAAGAGAAAGATAGGAACTGTGATAGCAGCTCCTGGGGAACAAGAAGCTGGGCAAAGACCAAGACTTGCTGCAGAGGAACTATCTCTTACCGTGGAGTGCTTCCAGTACAGGATGATTTCAGGAATGTTCTCCACTGGGTGCAGCAGGTGATAGTCTCGCCACTCATTCCAATCAATTGTCATTGTCCCATTTTTATCCATGCTAAAAAGATTTATCATCAGATGAGTACAGGCTCCCACTGGGTGACAAATTCCTCCTCCCCTTCCCTTTGATTATTCAGGCTTACACCAAAAAAAGCTTTGCAAAGCAACTACTAAAGGACTTCTAAAGAAACACAAGACAAGGCTGGGAAATCTTCTATTCACCAGATAGAGAGGGCTCTCTTTCCTCCCCTCTCTCTCCCTTCTAACCAGCCCACAGCAGTAGTTGGACCCCCTCTTATCAAAGTTAGAGACATAACTAACACTAAAGGGAAAATTATACTTACTAGGTGACAGGACCCCAGAAGTGTCCCGTCCTTATTCTGACACACAGGCAAACAGACAGAGGGAAGGTAGCAGAGGGAAAAAAAGAGGAAAAAACAGCACAAATAAGTGGTTGTTAACATGTTAGTGCCACATGCATAAAGCACTCGGCATTTCTAAAGAGCAACTGCACAGTCCCTCTCCAAAGCAGCAAGCTCAGGGCAGCAGGACAATCAGACAGGGATGCAAATAGCTCAGATACAAGCACTTCCCCTCAACAGGTCAGGGAGAGACTCTGACAGTAACTCTCCATAAAGCATTACGATTTTATTATGTCAATTCATGGGGAAAAATCAAAATTAAACGTAACAGGAAAAAAGGGAGGAGCTGAAGTAATTGGAAAGTGCGTACAGGGTAAAAAGAGATAGGTGTTCCATGTCCCTACATTTCTTTCTAACCCCCTCAACATAAAACAGAAAAACCAATGGAATCTTCACCTCTTGAGTATTTTCTCAGCCTGCTGTTCAGAGATCTTGACTCCCAGGTCCCGAAGAGACTGTACAATCTCCTGGGCATCGATGCGGCCTACAAAGATCAGCCAGTGAGCTCAGGTACATGTATGACAAGCTAACACAGGCACTTAAGTCCACTCATGAGCATACTTACCATCATTCTTTTTATCCAAACTCTTGAAGACCAGTCTCAGCTTCTTTTCGTGGTCTTGGAGATAGTGAACAAATTCCTCAAAATCCAGCTGTCCATCCAGGTCCTTGTCTCCAGCCTTCACAATTTTCTGTTCAGAAAACAGTAAAAACCTGTCAGTCCCTTTGTTCATTCAGACAAGTCAGCCCTTTCTTCTACCATATTTAAAGATCTTTTCCTACATGACTTTGACTTTTCCTCCAGAAAGTCAATGACAGAATTATAATTCCTCAAAGAAATTTGAGCAAAGCAGTAGCGTAGAAAAGTCACCCGATTCCAACTGTCTTCCAAAGTTCACTATGCAGGCAGAATGCCTCATGCTTTTATCAGGGACATTCTGCTAGTGTAGTGTGTCTAATCTCAGGACTGTATCTTAACACCTTACAAAGCCCTTGTGAAGGTTCTTGAACTAAGTATGAGGCAACAGATTTGCATTAAAAGTGAATCACAGAACTCGAGGTAATAAAAAAAAAAACTGAACAGAAGGAAATTCTTGCCTGCTACGATCCTTAGAGAAGTAAGGTCCCTCTGGCAATAACTAATTCCAACCAGCAAAAGCCTGTCCAGGTCTAGTGAACACAGTCAAAGATAAAAACCCCTGTGAACTGGTTTAGGCACCCTGAAGCTATTTGCTTTAATTACACAAGTTTCCATGAGATGCATATAGAGCAAGAAAAGGTTCTTAGTAGGACAAAACTAAAATCAAGATCAAACTGTGCCAGACATCTAGGACAAGGTAAATGACTAATTAACTCACTGCAGCATGAGGCAATAGCCCATGGACTGTCCTATGTGAGGGCATATGGCTGCATGACAGGAGAGGTGATCTCCAGACTGCAAGAATGTGGCTCAGGGAGTTCCTATTTCCCTTCTTGTTCAGTCACTTGCCTTTGACAGCTTTTAAGTCTTTTTCAACATGAATTAGTGAGCAACACTAAATGAAGTATGATTCAGTCCACTGCATCACCCAAAGTTTTGTTTCAATGCTTGTAACATTTATGTTAACAGCAAATGGGTTGTCAAGGAAGCTCTGAGCTGAGATCAAACACTGGGTTAACCCTCCATTCACCAATATTTCGTTCAATATTCAGGCTTCAAAGGTAATAGGCAAACCTAAGCTTACTGTGATATCTCCTCACTCTATGACCACCACTCCCCTTCATAAGCCTTTAAGTCTTTGTTTCAATGCCATTTTAAATTACTTCAATACTAAATAATTTGCTATTAAAACTCTCTCACCCACTAAGTCCTGTCTCTTTAGCCTTAATGCTATGAGGATTATTCCTAATCACTTTCTGAACCTTAAATAAGAAAGTGCTGTCCCAGCTGCCCTGACCTCCGAGGTATGTCCAGTATTCCCAACCTGCCATTTATCATATGACTGTTGTAAAGTTCAGATACGACCTCACATTCAACTTGTGGGCTAAATATAGACCAACACCCCTCGCCTGTCAGCACACTGGGCTTGAACAGCTGAATCAGGGCTTCCCCTCTCACTGGCAACCCCCAACCAATTGACAGGCATTAATAATTTGGAGGCCCTGTAAGAGAGATGTGACTGTGCAACTGCTCCTGCTCTCTCAGCACACCCTAACAACCGCAGAGAGGTGCCACGAGTAATCAGAGACCACAGGCAATAAAAGCTTTGCTCTGCTCACCTTCCTCCCCCACAATCACAGAGCAAAAACACTGTAGGCCTGACCGACAGTAACCCACAACACACATGTGAGGGGGGTGGGAAAGCCAAGCATCTTCTCCAGAGATGTGAACAAATATCTGCCTGCAGCTCTTCGCCTTTAACAGCAAATATGAAATCTGGTCACTGACAGCTATTTTGGCCACAGAAGTTCCTGTGGTCACCGGCACAGTCACAGTCCCTGCAGTGCTGTGGGACCTCACACACTTCCCAGCTTGCAGCATCCCATTTATGTCTCGGCACAAAGGTATAAAAAGCCTCCCCAGCTTTGATGATCAATAATCAGCTCTCTGAGCTGACAGCCTGGTCATGAAAAAGAAGTAGCAACAAGATGGATTTAGTGCATCTCCCTTCCGAAGCAAAAGGTTCTTGCACAACCTCCCCCAGCTCAGCCCACCCACCTCTGGCTGAGTCACTCACATGGACCCGCTCTCCTGCTCACAGCACAAACCTGCTCTCCTTCACCAGCTTGAGCTGACACTACATTACACACCTCCTGTCAGATGAGAGGCAGGATGCAAGAAGAAGGTAAAGGAAGAGGATGTGGAAACGCATCTGAGCAGACCAGTTGAAGCAGAAGACTCTGTAATTTGGAAAACCCCTTTCTCTATTTAACTCACATCAAATCAGCTGGTTTAAACAGTCTTGGAGGCACCGAGATCTCACCCAATTCAGAACAAAAGAATGAGAAAGGAAAAAGTCCACTTTACGCTGCTTCAGCAATCCCTGCCAAGGGGCACGAGAAGTGTGTCCACGCTGTACTCAGTTATTACAGAGCCATCACAGACTTCTCCCCTTTCCAATCAGCCACTCGGGGTGTAGAGACCACCCCTCCATCACTCCCTCCCTCCCACTCCTCCCTCGGTGCCATACCTGCTTCCACTGGCGGTAGGTGGAGAACTCCTGGGAAGGAATGAAGAGGCTGAGGCGGAAGATGGATTTGAGTTCGGCTGGCAGCCCCTTCGACTCAAAGTATTCAAACTCTGTCTCCCCGAGCACCGGCACGTACAGACAGAGGCAGAGCATCTTTCTGAGCCCCAGACTCAGCTGCCCTGCTCAGACCCACCAGGAAGGAAGGGAAGTAAAACTGAATGATTCCCCTGAGCTAATTTCAGTGCGTAGTGGAAAGGAAATACCAGCAAGTCTCATGACACATGCCTGTGAGCGAGGCTGGCTCCGGTGCGATTGGCTGCACAAGCCCTGCCCTTCTACTTAAAAGGGAAGCCGGGGCTGTACAGTCCCACCCATCTGACACAGAGCAGCCATGTGAGCTGCTCCCATTGCTCAACACCTGACTCCCATTAACCAAGAACCCTTACATCACACTCACCACCAGTTAACTCTTACTGGGTGTCCCTCTTAGCTCAAGAGGCTTTGGCCAAGGGCCAGGACACTCACTTGCTGTTCCTTACATCCCCATCAGTCCTTCCTGATCCTGTTCTCACCTCTGTGAAGATTTACACAGGCAGCACAGTAAGGATCAGCCTTGATCATAACCTTTCCCACCATGCAACACAGGAGAACTCTCATTGTCTTCCAGAAAGTTCTTCTAAAACACAGTAACAGCAGGATGCCAGCCACTTACTGCCTCATACACGTTTAGGATATCCAACTTAAGCAACAGTCTTGAAATTCCACTTTTACAAGGTTACTTTGCTGTACCAGAGTTGATTGGCTTTGGTTGCAAGTTCTCCCAAAACCACTTGTGTCAGCTGGAACAGGCAACCCCTGCACACCAAGATCTCTCCCCTCTGCAGCACTCCAGAGTTACTAACACAGCAGCAATAAAGCCTGTGGAGGTTTGTCATTGTGCCAAATACACAGAAAATCACCCAAATCAAGGGCAGGCTTCAAAACAGCCCCAGCTGTTTCTAAGCCTCCTAGCTAAGCATCCACACAGCAGTTACACCAGCTTAATATTTTCCCTCCTCTTCCGACCACAATTAAACATTGCAGTCAGATCTGTGCTAAGAGAAGTGGCATGGGCAGAACAACATTTTCCAGCTTCTACCCTTGACAATTTAACTGCTTTGCAAGCGAGTTCCTGAGGTCTCATTAGGAGCAAGTCAGGCTGGAGGGAGTGTGGCACAAGCACCACTTAATGCAGATATAATTACAGGTTTCTGAGCATTTAGTGGAGTTTGATGTATGGGATAACACCAAGCTCACCAGAGAGAGTACCAGAGTGTAACAACGCTGCTCAGGACAGAATTACTGATTGCTAATGTGAATTGTAAAATAAAGTTATAGTCTCGATATTTATCAGAGAGAAGCTATCACACAGAGAAGATGCAGAAAGCCATAGCCCATAACCCAAACTCTAATCCTGTCTGCACCAGAAGTAACACAGTGTGTTTGCTGAACTGGTTCAAGCTAGCCCAGATAACAGCTTTTGCCACCACTGCGGACACAGCAACATTTTCTGGTGTTTGCTGTGTTCAAACAGCCTGCCTGGCTGAGCAAAGTCCAACCAGCACTCCCCTCCTCAGGCCCTCACACACAGGGGGCTCTTACGTCTTTACCGTGGTATTTTGTTCTTTAAAGCAAAGCCAAGGTCTGTAATGAGTTGTTTGTGGAGCTGCATGTCAATCACACTAACCGGGAATATTTAATCCGGGGCTTTATTTCAAGGATTTTTTTTTTAAAGCTTAATGGATCATGACCCACAGGGACTCAGTACCCTTGAGAGTCGTGGCCTACAGTCTCCTCTGTCCTTCCTTGGGCACCTCACCAACCATGGCACCGCTGCCACATTACCTAACCAGGCTTAACCTACTCCCTGCTGACGTCTCTCCACACGAAAACGAGATCTTCTCAGGGACTCCAGATCCTCTTAAAGATCAGCTGCAGCAGCTCACTGCATGCACGCCAACAGCACACCCCAGCCTTCCCACCAGTCTCACTGCAAGCAGCACCCCAGTGCTACATCCCCCCCACTGACCAGCACCAAACACCTTCGGCAGCCTGACCGAGGCGAGCAGAGCAGCTCCCCTCCAGCAACAGGTACTAAGTGAACAAATCTAACTCAGATTTGCTCCTCAAAGCCTCAAGATCCTCAGCAGTCCTTCCCACGAGTTGCCAAGCATCACTATTATAGCTGCTTGGCAGCTCAGTTGCTATGCCAACATGATGCAGATTTTCCTAAGGAACTCTGTTTGGAGTTGGCAGCTAGAGACAAAAGGCAAAATCGGCACATTTTAGGAAAAAAAGCCCTACTACCTATGTCATAGGAAAGGAGAAAGCTAATGAGGTTAAAGCTGATTTTAAGCAGGGTATTAATTACAGGACAGCGAGCTAAGAAGGAGAGACAGATTACGAATGAAGTTTATACCAGCAATTCAGGTTATAATGACAAAGGGAGCTTAAACAAGCATTAAGAAGTTTTTAGATTTCACCTAAAAAAATCCCGGTAAAGCTGGAAGTACTCAAAAGCCAGGCAGCTCTCCAAGGCTGCAGGGATCAGCACTTCTGGGACATTAGCATGGGGTCACTGCCCAAGCCTCAGCACACACAGAGCTCGTCTTGCTCCCCCAGCCCCTGTGGGCAGCACACCCAGCCCAGGGCTTCAGGCGTGAGCTACGGACAGTACATCCCTCATTAGCACTGTCTATTCCTGATCAAACCAAGGACAGGGCACAGAGCACCAAATAAGGTCACTCCTCCCTGATACTTCTTCCAGCCACCAATTCTGCCAATGAAGCCAAAGCTGGACCTATGCATTTTTGGGCGATGTGGAGCCAGCCTGGCTGATACCCTCTGCTAAAGGGAGCAGTATCTGGGTTTGTCTACCTTCACAGCTCACTGTTCTCGTCATCGAGGAAGCTGCCAACTCATTTTCATTTTATTTATAGGATTTTGTTCTTCTTTAAATCTGCACGAGTTACCAGTTTCCACACCCTGCCATTCCAACACTAACCTTTCCAAGTCATTTGTACTCTTCTAGGCATCTGCTTCATCACTGATTTACTACATCAGCTCCAGAACGTACCTCCCAAAGGATGGAAAGATGCAGCCATACAAGGAGCAGGAAAGTATGCTGTTTAATTTTGAATTTACTTTGCTAAAAAAAAAAGTCTCTAAAAATATCAAGTGCCAGCGAGCGTCACAGTCACATAACATCCTCCTTCAGAGGCAAAACAGCTTTCTGGGCCCCAGCCCTATTGCTCGAAGGTTTCACTGGGTTCTGCTGACTTGGTCTTCTCTAATTTCTGGAATGGTCTTCTCTAATCTCTGGAAACTAGCTTATAATTAATTGGACAGTACAGAAAGTCCTCAAAAACACAGAGAGTATGAAGGAGGGGAGTTAATCATTTAAGAGACCCCAGGAGAGTAAAGAGGTGCAGCCAGCCAAAGCTTGGCAAGGGAAAGGACAGAGACCAGGGACAGCAGACAACACTACGCAGTCTTTGACACTAGGACAGGTGACCTGTTCCACTGACAACACGCAGATCCAAAGTTACAAGTCCAGATAGTGACATCAGGGGCAGATTATACGTCTCTCCTGTGTACACACATCCGGGGCAAACACATCACATCTGCAATCAGGATTTTCTTCCACGTTTGCAGAAACAGCCTCATGTTGAAATCATTACCTTCAGGTAAGGTTCTGAGGAGAAACACACCAATGACAAGTGGAGATTGAAGAGCCAAGGCCAGGAAGCCCCTCCACTCAAGTTTATTGATACATGGCAATTCCTTAACATCAGTATCAGGTGTCATATTTTTTGTGTTTTTAGCAAATAGGTAGTTACAGGTGTTTTTACAAAACAAAGTGGCCTACCAGTCAAGAGACTGCTCCCAAGGTCACAGCCAGCCAGTGGCAGAGAACAAAAGCCCCCACATTTTCTATAAACACCAAATAATACTGTTTGCTCACAGTGGTTTATTATCTCTCCCTAAGGCTGTATGAGACTTTTCCCAACACTTCTCCTTCAGACAGGTAATTAGAACACTGATATCTGATCAAGCACAAACAAGTCATTGCAGCTTAACAAGTTGCTGTCCATCAGCAGAGCCACAGTGGCTGGATGCAGCATTAGCCGGCCTGAATTGCAAGGTAAAACATATCTGCATAATCCTCAATAGAAGAGCTTTACACTGTATTTTACTTTACAATCAGGGCAGGCTAAAATTACACAGTCACAACCTCCTGGCAGATGGGCAGTTACTTCCTAAGATGCAACAACTCCATTTTACCACATCCTTATCTTCTAGGTATTTCTCCATAGCCAATTTTAGGGTTCCTATGCAGTAAAACTTCCCAGGGTCACACAGGAAAGAGGAGATTGGTATCAGCTTTCAGAGAAAGCTTAATTTCTAGGTGTGAACAGATGGACTCTCCTTGACTGAGGGACTATTGTTCCCTAGAAGACACCAGAGATTTTCAGCCCTACACTTGCAAGGCTTTCATCACAATCTACTTCGGTTCAGAGCCTCTGTCCTTCTTCAACCTCTGTGCACCAAAGTCCTCCTCTTCTCAGGACGCGCATGCTCCTTTTTTGGAAGGAGATGCACAGTGCTAACTGCTAAGGATAGACATGAAGGCAAAAGTCCCTGCAGATTTTTCAGTCTGATTCAAGCAGGGAGTGGCTTCTGCTCCCCGGAATGAGAAATGCCGTCCTGTCTGTTTCCATTCAAAACAGCAGCAGAATAGATATTAAGCTCCTCCACAACTTAAACCTGTACATCCCTCATTTTAAAAAGAAACCTTGCAGCAACAACCACACTTGATTCCCTGTCAAATAAGCTGGATCCTGAAAGTCACACACCCTTGCAGCCCTTCAGCTCCCATCCCTCGCAGGGGTTATGCCCAAGTCGTTCTCCCCTAATCCCAGGTCACACCCTTGGTCTTAAACCACATGTAGTCAGAGCTGACTGCACCATCCTCAGGGGAGACGGACAGCATTCCCTCCCCATCATAACAAACCAGAACTGCAGTCGGCCAGCACTGTGCTGGAAGCCCCAGCACTAAACTAAGCAGCTTTTGTTCACCTCCCCCCAGACAAAGCTTCACCATTTATTCTTTGCCAACTGTGCGCCCCCACCACCTCCCTGCTCTCCCATCCCCTGGGAACTCCCCATCCTCATGCAGATTTTAGTCTCTCCCTTATGCCACCCGCTCCCCAGAGACAGGCTTTACTCTCTTCCAGGCTGTGCCGTTCAAATAATACAGCCAGTTACTCATTTGCCCAGAACACGCAAGTTTTACCAGAGGCTTGCCAAATTACCAGAGACTGACTCGGGAACGTTTTAGGATCTATCTGATCCGTTGCTGGTCTCCAGTGCAGGGGTGGGACTCACCACTAACCTGCATTATCATTCCCTGCCCTCTCAGTCATGCTTCTTACAAGTTGCTAAGGAACCCTGGAGACCCCACACACTCCTTCTTGCCCCTAAACAGCATTTTTTGCCCGCTTAGAACATCATGTTTGGAAGGTTAGATCACCTCCTCACTTCAGTCATTCCCCTGCCCCCCCTTCCTTTCTAACAGGCACACCCTTTTTCCTGTCCCTCTCCCCCCTCCCCAAATTCACACACACACTCCAATTGCAACAGCCCTTCTCCCACAGACCACACACTCGGCTGTCATGTGCACCAACCCCTCCTCAGGCCCCTGGATGTCCCATTACCTTTGGAAAATGCTCTGCGGGTCCAACCACCAGTAGGATAGTTGGTCTCCTTTCAGTGGGATCAGTCCCTCTGTCCTGTGTCTTCCCCAACATCTTTGGCCCTTTCTCCCCGGGGCCTGGAAGTGGGGTGGTGTTTCTGGCCTCATCCTCTTTTTCATCTGCAGGACCTTGGCATATGGCCCTGGGAAGGAAGCTAGACAGAAAATGCCACAGGGTCTGCAGCATTGCTGCTCCAGCGAGCATCCCGGGCAGGGAAACCCTGCGCGCTCGGGAGCTGCCCGCTGCCAAGGATGATGTGACTGCACTACCAAGCACCCCCAAGACGGGAATCGGCACAGCAGCCAGCGGGGAGGTTCAACCCAGCGACTCCACAGGCTCAGAATTCTTTACAGACCGCTCCTGCGGACGCTTCCTGCCTTTTGAAATTGCTGCTACTGCAGTCGTGCCTGGCCTGACAAGCAGCTCATTGTACCAGAGCCTCAGAAATCTGATGGCAACAGACAAAGCACAAGCCCCCTTGGCAAGGAGACGCCGAGAGACGCTGAGCTTTGGAGACGGCTTGGACTGAGAAGCCGAGACGCTGCGCCCAGGAGGCAAAGCTAAAGATGAGCTTCTCAGGGCTGCCAATGGAGCGGCGCGTCCCGGCTCATCCCGGCGGCACGGCAGGGGAGCGGGGAGGCTGAGCAGCGATGCTGAGCACCCGGGCTGCGTCCCCACTGCAGCAGTGCCCAGCCAATCCTCGCTCCCAACACTGCGGAGCTCCGGAGCACGGCAGCGCGCGCAGCCGGCCGGGAGCGCGCCCCGGGCCGCCCGCACAGGAGCGCGCCCGCGGGCAGGGAGGGCAGCCGGGTACCCAACCCGAGCGCGGAACACACGGCCCCGAGGGAACGGGACGGTCCGAGGGATGTGCGTACCCGCGTCTGCAGCCTCGGCTGCGGCTCTTTGTTAGGGCGGCAGATGGTTGTGCGGAGAGAAGCCGGCTTTGCCCAGCCGTGGCCGCATTAACCTCCAACTGCACTCTCTCTCGCTCCCTGGTCTATTATAGTCTCATCCGAGCCTACAATAGCTCTTTGGTGCTGCATTGTGCTGCTTCCCTTGGCGCCCAGCGCAGCACAGCGACGCGCCCACACAGCGTTTACGGCCATTCATCTGTGCAGGAGCTGCGCTCAAACCAGCGGCGCTTCCCCGGACAGGTCCAGCTCTGCTGGGCGAGCCCTGAACCACCCAGCCAAGGCTAGGACCAGCCAGAGCAGGACGAGTAGACATCAATATATAAGCACAGATACCAATACATTCCCTGGATTTCTGCAAGAAATGCCATGTTTTCCTCTCTGCTGCCCCAGCAGCAATTGCTCCTCCACTGGTGAGGACATCGGCCTCCCACCACAAGAGTCAACCCACCCTGGGGGAACTCAGCAGCATTTTCCATTTTAAAGTATATCATCTTACTTCGTATTCCCAGGTTCTTTGCATCCACAGACAGAGGGCACTGCATGCCTCACTTCCAAACTATTATGACTTTTCCATAAGTTTGGGGGTTTTAACATGCAGGGAAATGAGTAGAGATCACAGTTTCCATCACCCAGGGCTCCCTACCCACCGTAGCAAAGCAAGATCCACGGGGAGCAAAGGACGTCAGTTTTCAGCTTTTAACTTTTGAGAGTGATAGACTGCAGGACACTTCTGTTATACAGATATTAGATGTGAAATTAAGATCCAAAATCTGGAAGGTCTGCAAGCTTTAAGTAGCCAATCTGCAAATAAAGGAAAAACACTAAACATCACGTTTGGCAACTTGCTAAAGTTGAATTCCTGTAACCGACCTGAGTAATGGAAAAAGTGAGAGACAAGTACATAGCAGACATCACATTAAAAAAGAATTCTTCTGCAAATACACCAGAATTACTTAGGAGGAAAAAAATGCTCTTTAATCACAAGGTCTACAAAGAGTACGCAACAAAGTTTTTTATCTTAAAACTTGACACATGCCAAAAACTAACCACATAGAAAAAAATTTTAAAAATTCAGAGGCAGCAACACTGGGATGGGGGTGTGGGAAAGCCCTGCCCCTCTCCGAGGAATGGCACAGTCCAGCTCTAGTTGGGATGCAGTCAGAAGCCCAGGCTCAGGCACAGGCAGAAAAGACTGAGGAATTCTTGTCATGCCTCAATTATCTTGAGCTGCTGCCAGTCATCACAACCACAAGCAAAAAGTTAAACTACTTTCTAACACGAAGTGAATCAGATCCTTTAAGATGACATTTGAAAATTTTTAATGCTCTCAAGCCAGAAGAACAAAGCAGATTTTCTGAACTGGGCACGGTTCTTCAAAATCAGCTCCTATTAGCCTAAGGCTGTGGTTTCACAAGCAGCTGTGAGCTAATCTGAAGCTTACTGCCACCAAAACGAGTCATCTCACACATCCACATAAACCCTGCGCTTACCTTGCTCCCCTGCTCCTCTCACAACCTCATTAAACCAGCCAAAAATTACAGAGCTTTCAGCTGGGGTAACCAGTTGAGGCTACTCATGGATGGGGTCCAAAAAAGTGCGGAAAGGGCATCCAAGCTGCCTGTGGCTGCAGGCAAACTGCCCCACCACTCACAGAGCTACAAGCCACGATACAGAAGGCAAAACACCCATGTGGGACTTGAGATTTGTCCTCTGTGGTCACTTAATACTTACAAGGTCCCATTAGACAGCTGATGTTACCTGACACTACTGCAATTGTTGCCCTGCAACAGTATTAATGTAAGTGGTGTGTGCACAGCAGGGACCCCATCTTCCTTTGCTCATGCAGAGATTTCATAGGAAAATAATAATTTGTGCAAGAAATTACATGCCTGGGGTGCAATTATAGCAGAAACTCGGCAATGCTTCCTTGGCCTCTGTCCTCACTAAAGGAAACCTCAGAGGAATTCTGCCACCACACTAATTCACACAGCTCCTTGAGAACAGACAGACTTTTCTAATCATATTTAGGAAAAAAAATTATTTTACCAAGTGGGAAATTTTATTAGGTCAGAATAATAAACCTAGTAACAGCAGGATGATTATAGCTAGAGGCAAGACAACTGCTCTCCTACAGGGAATTTGTAGGGAATTATTACCCTACCAACACCACCACAAAACCAATCATTCACACGGGAGAAAAGATGCAATAAATACCGTGAGTCCAGCCTGAAGGGTGACACAAAGGAACATATGAGGAGCAAGAATTCACTTTTTCAAGAAATCATGAACACCTAGGCCACAGTAAAACAGCTTTCCCAACCTCAGCTTCATTAGGAGACAGCCAGCCCTCCAACTCCAGCTGTTTGCATGATCCAAACCTGGGATTTAAGGCAGAAAAGCAGGAGGGCTGATCTGAACGCTGGCTCTTGGCCAGCACACCAGTCACTGGGGACAGAAGGCGCCTGTGGCAGCTGGCCTGGGAGTCCTACACACCAAAATGGATAGTCATTAGATAGCCTGAGGAGACACCGACAATAAAGTTCTGTAATCTACCCAAATGGAGACAAAAGAGAAGGGAAAGAGCAAGAGAGTGATGTGTTTTGCTCAATTAAAACTATTTTCCTTAGTTACCACAAGCTGTCAGAGGCAGATTTTGTTTAAGCCACAAATCCAAGTTATGTTGTATCTTCTTCAGCCACATCATCAGGCTACATCTTGTACCTGTTAAGTCTAAAACTCCAGTTTTCAGACAGGCAGTTGCCTTTTCCAGGCTGGTAGTACCAGGCAGAAATTCAGACTTTTGCTTTAAGATGGTTTCTAGAAGACTTTTTTGAGTAAATGCACAGCATTTTCCCACAAGCACGTCACCAACAAAGAGCTAACGTGAAAAATGTGAGAGGGAGGGCAAAAAGAGAGGGGGGCAGAGGGAATGGAGCTGTGCTGGGAGCAGTGACCCTTCTCCTCCTCGGCACAGGAAGAGCTGGCGCTGCAGTCGCCCTCTCCGATTCCTCAGGTGACCCCGCAGGAATCATCAGTGACTCACCTCTCTTGGGAGCTCTCCTGGAAGCACCCCAAGGAGCACTGCTGCCCACAAGTGTGTGTGTGTGTCACCTACAGATAGCACCCAGCACCCCAGCTGGGATGGACCACCATGATTCTACCAATTACCTCTTATCTTCTCAAAGGGAATTTCTGAAAGAGGAAAACGTTAAGTACTTCAGACTTTTTAGAGAGCCAAAGCTAAGCCTGCACAGTGCTTCTTAAGACATAAAATCTAAATGTCTTGGCCACTGCTGCTTAAATAATTAAACTGTCTGGTGACGTTCAAGTAGGTTCATATATTAAGGTGACACAGCATAGCTCAGGGAACACTACAAAGAAACCCAGGTCACCTCATTACAGGAACCCTGGCACAAGCAATTAACTATCCTAGCTGATACATTCAGGCATCCAGGGGCCAGAGCCAAGTACAGAAATACAGACAGAGCCGGCCAAGGAGGGGGAACACACAGCCATTGCCCAGAACAGCAAGTTCCACCAAGGTCGTATTATATGAGGAACAGGGATAGACCAACAGACTAAGGGCATCCTTAGTACTCCAAAATTAGAAAATTAACTTCTTGCTGCACCAGACAATTAAGCAGGAAAAGACCTAGTGAGAAACGATGGCCTTGCAGCAGCCCAGGCCCAGGCTTGCCCTCACACAGTTCTCCTCAGGCTAAACCATGTAGGTTCACATACCAAACAGCTTTGCCTTTCCAAGCAGCTCATGATCTAAAAATTTCAACAATTTCTCTTAGAGCAGAATTCCCCACTATAAGCCACTTTAGCTGCCAGAAGCTCCCCTGCAGCTCCTGACATGAGCTGGAAAAACTAAGACATCTCTGCTGTCTCCCCACATGGACACCAGTTATCACAGCTACGCTTCTCCACCCGAGACAAAGACTGGGCCGTCATTAAACCGTGCTCATGTCCCACATTCAGGGGAACAAATATAGCCATAGGACATGAACAAGAACAAAGACTCATTTACCATTTGCTACAAGTAGGTCTGTAGGAAAAAACTCCCTCCCCCTTCTCCTCCTCCCTCCATGATACAACATATCATGTTGTACTGTGTGCAGCTGAGAGCACAGGGCTGCAGCACCATCATTTTTTAGGGCTCTCAAACAGGAGACCAAGTCCTTATTATGATTTTGATGTCATTTTATTAACACTTATCATCAACCATTTAAGGGTTCTGCTCAATATTAAACCAGATTCGTTTAAAAATAAAAATTAAAAGAAACAATAAGTATCCTGAAGTCTGGAGTTTTTTTATCTGCTGTTATCTCAGTAATCTGACAACTCCCTGAGAGGTGGGGGTTGACCTCTTCTCCCAGGCAACCAGGGACAGGACAAGTGGAAATGGCCACAAGCTGTGCCAGGGGAGGCTCAGACTGGACATCAGGAAGAATTTCTTCACTGAAAGGGAGGTCAGGCATTGGAAGGGGCTGCCCAGGGAGGTGGTGGAGTCCCCGTCCCTGGAGGTGTTCAAGACACAACTGGACATGGCACTCAATGCTATAGTTTAGTTAAAGTGGTGGTGTTTGTCAAAGGTTAAACTTAATCTTGCACGTCTTTTCCAACATTAATGATTCTAATAATCCAGTTGTATGAGAATAAGGAGACATTTCCACTACTTACCGAGGTATCGAGCTCTGGTCAATAAAGAATGCCCCACAGAACACATGTTAAAAGATCAAAGCACTGCTGCACATTCTACACAGGCACATTCAGCTGCCTTGGATCAGTTTTGTTGTCTCATTTCACTCACTGGGGTTCCTACAGGCATTCACTTCCCTACAGGGTTCAGAACAAACACCATCCTGCAGGAAGCAACACTGCGAGGCCACACCAGTGACATGCAGGATGCCTTGCTACAAGAGACACTCTTACACAACACTGACATTTAAAACTTGTGTGCTCCAGTCAAAGTGGCACCTGCATCTCCCAAAGGTCAGCCAGCTTCCTTCAGTCGTTAGCACTTCAAAACAGGACAAAGGTCTCTGCTAAATAAACCTGAGAACCACCAGGCTTCTCCAGTTTGCTGCAAGGCTGGACAAAAACAAACCTGGAAGAACAAACATCCCTCGAGTTATATACCTGGTCCTGTATGCACATGAACATAAAGCAACACTTGCCTATTCCGTAATTTTGTTTGTTTGTTTATATGCAAGGGAAACATGCAGGAGCAAGTTTCTCTTGTATGTATTTGCATCTAAAAATTGGCTTCCAACCTCCCCTTGAGCACGGGGTGAACACACACTGCCCATTTCATACATTAATCACACCAAGGCAGGGCTGATGGCCAGAGAATCAGACTGAGAAAAGACTTTCACCATGAGAAGACTTTCACCATGAAGGTGTGAGATTCCCTGCTCTCCAGCCCCTCCCTCCTCCTGCTGTCCCTGCAGGACCTCTGGCAGTGGGGTGCCAGCCCTTGTCCCCTGACATTCCCTGTCCCAATGCACCCTCGGCCCAAGGCTCTCACTGTAAGCCAAGGCTATTTATAACCAACACTGAGCCCACAAGTTTCTCTTGTGCTAAAGCCAACTCTTGTATTTCTTCTCAAAGCCTTTTCAGCAGCTGTCAAGAACTCATATGACTGATTACAAGGAGTTCATTTGCATCTGTAGCCTAAATCAGAGAAGGTAACAGGACCCAAAATTCACACCAACTCATCCACTCACCACAGATCTGAAGGCTTTATCTACAATTAAATCACTGACCTACAGTTCTGCTCTTGCACAAGTGCATGAGAACAGGGCCTCCATCAAACCACACATTTCATAATTTACAAAGAGCAGCAACAGGCCTCTGGTCCCTACAGACCCACAAAATATGATCTATTGTGCTTATTATTTTAATAAACATTATTCATAAATGTGTGTGGAGTTAATTAATGTGTTTTTGAAAGCAGTTTCATCCTGTGTTAAACTGGTTCGTGGTATCCACATTTGTCCTTTGGGATTAGTAAGGAGATGGGTGGATGAGAAGCTGTTGGCAAATAACTGGTGAAAGCAGCAGGAGGAAGGGTATCAACTGGAGTTTCAATCTGTAACAGTGCTTCGCTTGTCTGATACAACCTTGTGTTGCTCAACCCTTCAGGATGAATTACAAAAGCCTGGCTAAAAGCTCTACAACTGCCCCAGCAGGATTCAAGACACACAAACCAGGAAGATGTAAAAATGCATATAGGTTTGGAGTTGTATTGTGAGATCTAAACGTATTTAGGTTTGGAGAGATATTCCAGTTCAGATTATGGAACTGTATTAGAATTCTGCTCTTTTTCTCATAAACAGACTTCTGTTACACAATAAAAACTCAGGTCCTCCAATTCCAGATGGTTGTGAATGGAAAACAGGTGAAAGCATGACACAGGAAAGAGTCCCTGCTCCTTTTGCCCCTTACAGCTGCTGAGAATTCCAGTACATTGTGCATGGTGCAACACAGAGTATTCGAAAGTTCTGGAGAGTCAAACAGTTACAGAAATAAAGAGCCTGAAAGGAAGAATTAAATGACGTCATGACAGGAGATAAAAGTATTGATCAGAAACAAGATTAAATATTTTTATGCTTGCAACTGCTACAGAAGAAGGAATTTCTCAATCCATCCATGGAAGCACTTGCGAAAGTGCTTGTGATCTGTTATCCCAGAATGGCACATGTACAGCTGGAAGAGTCCAGGGACACACTTAAAAAGCAAAGTTGTTCAGAGGAAAGGCCTAAAGCAAACGGAACAGTGCAGTGTGGCTTTGCTTCTCTGGTACGTGGGAAAAGGGAACAACAGAACTTGTGGGGGAGTTTGGAGAGCCAGAACCTTGAGATGAAAGAGGAGATAACCAGGCTAAGAAAGAAGCGATGAAAGATTTCAGCAGAATGGGAGCTGATGTAGTTTCCCATGGGGAAGCTGATAGCAAGGGAGCAATAGGCAATCACATATATTAACTTGGGAGAGGAAAATATCACAAGGCCAAGGAGGACATCATCATTAGGGCAGAGCAACAGGACACTTGGAACTGAAAAGAGACAAAGGTCATGTGTGCTCTGTTTCTTGCAGTGGAGAGAACTAGTCCAGCAGAAGATGCTCAGCACCACCACAGAAGAGGCAGCTGCAGACAAAGTTCACCACTTCAGTGTGTCTCTAGGCAGCTGTGATTAATTCCACCAGTTCAGACTGTCTGGAACTTCAGCAGCAGAGATGAGTTTTTAGAATGGCACTCCAACCCTGCAGTTAATCAGGATCAGTAGGAAAACAGTTATATTAGCAAATACACAAATATTACCATTATGCATTCTTTCAACAATAGGACATCTCCAGATACAGAGTAGAAAACACAGTTCTGGCTCAACTATCCATATTTCCATTAAGTGCATATTTCCTGTTCCATAAATCTTTATAAAAGTCAGAAAGCAGCAGTAACAGGACACTGACCATTCCAGAAGTAGATAGAATTTAGCAGTAAAACACTATCCCTTTACACGGTAGAACAAGAACAGCTGTAAAAAAATTCTTCACATGGTTATTACCACTTTACTGCCCAAGCAAAATGAAGTATGTGGATTGCTTCATGCTGACCAGTGCAAGCAAACATTTCGTTACAAGGCTCACTGGTCTGGCACACTGTATTTGTCAAATGGTTTAAAGATAACAGCATGGGTTAAAAAAAAAAAAAAAAAGAAAGCACCGTTTACATAAGCAAATTCCACCTCAGAGGACATCTGAGTACAACCCCTTCTCTCCCCCACCACAGAAGGCCACCTCTAAAACAGAAGGCAGCAATTTTCCAAGAACGCCACAAAGGGTTTTATCTCAGCAAGCACTCTGAAGCAGTGAAGGAGCCAAAATATTGCTCATTTTCTTTTCGAGTTCAGCCCAAAAGTTATTGTTACCACAAAGGACTTTCAGCCTACTGACGCAGGGAGATTAGCAGCTCGCAGCTGAGATTGGTGATAACCTCACATTACCAGCCCAGTGTTTTCTCCATCTGCTCCCAAAACGTTGGAAGGCAACTCCTGTATCAGCTGTACTGCTGAATGGAAGGAAAAATAAAATGCACCAAGTAATTTACTAATCACAGGCAATCCATGTGATTTATGCCTAAACTGGGCTCCAAACACCATGGTCCGATACATCAAAAAGGTTTTTTATCTTGATTAAGCACTTTTCTTGAGCGTGACCTCACATTAGTTAAGCATCAAGGTGCCTTAATTAGCTAAGGATGGAGCAGAAAAAAGACTGACTTATTAATAGAACTGCCTGGGAAACAGGAAGTTTATTTGATTTTCCTAAGAACCGCACTAGGCAGAAGTTTTCCAGCCAGCTCTCCGAGGGCTGTTCCCACATTTTTAACTGGAACTAGAGAGTTTTGGACTCTGCATCCTCGTTCTTTCTCAAAGGATGGGTTTTACCCTGCTAAGGGGATGCTCTGCCATACAAACAGTACTTTGCAAACTCCAAGTGGTTTGGGTTGGAAAGAGAGCATTCAGTTCCAACCCCCTGCCATGGGTAGGGACACCTTTCACCAGACCAGGCTGCTCAGAGCTCCATCCAACCTGGCCTTGGACACTTCCAGGGATGGGGCAGTCCTCCCACTATTCATCTAACCAACCACTTCCCATGCAGAGGAAGCAAAGGGCTGAGGAACAATACTGACAGACAAGGGCTTCAGCAGAAAGACAGGATTGTTAAGCAGCGTCCAGCCAGCGCTTCCCTTCGACAGCGAGTTCCAGTCCCCGCAGAACGGTTCCTCTCTGCCGCTCCCACGGCGTGGAAAGCAAAGAAACTTCTCTGCTGGGAAGCAAAAACGCAGTTTGTTTTTAAGGTGCTTCCTCCCTGGGCTGGAGAATGTCAGGCTGGATCAAGTAACATGCACAGGAAGAGCAGGGAATGCAAACCCAGGCGGGCATGCAGGCGTGACACAGAACATTCTGGGAGGTGAGGGAGTTCTGCCAGGGGTAAGGGATTGTGCCCCAAGGGTGGCAGCAGGTCAGTGTCACAGGGCACGCACAGGTGATTGACGTGGTACAGTCAGATTTCAGTGCTAAAATTTACCCAGCAGAAAATCATCATGGCAGTCATGTTAATTTTAGAAACCAAGCCACTCACGAGACCACAGCGCCAAGGAATTCTCCCATTTTACAGCAGCAACAAAAGAGAAATGTTAGAAGCTAAGGTGTTGGAGATTCAAAGTTAGAGAGGAACTAGAAACTCTAGAAAGGATGGGCATATGCAGATAAAGCACTCAAATGGAGGCGCCACTCCCAGAACAGGGAGAGAATATGAACTGTCACTTAAATTAAATATTTTTTCAGTGACTCAGAAGTTATTCTTAAACTCTTCTTCCTTCCTGCAGGACTCAGGCACTGTGTCGTGGCACATCCCTGGCTGCACTCATGCGTTTATCTCCCATCCTCACATGATACTGAGCTTTTTTATGGCCCTGCACATAGACTACAAAAGACTCGGCAGGGACAAACACTGAGGACAAGCCCATTGCTCTGATTCACAGACATGTAAATAGCACTAATTATGGTTAAATAGAGCACAGTCATGTTGAACCTTGGAGCCCAGAACCCTCAGTGTACAGAGAGCGGTGTGACCACAAAGGGCTTCTGATACTGAAAGAGAAAGCCAGTGCTGCACGTTGTTTTTTTTTTATACACTCCATGTGCAAACTGTACAGCACAGCAGCCTCCCTACACTTCAAGATACTTCCAATCCCTTCAAACAAACGAGTCTGGCGTGCATAAGCCACCTTGGGCAAACCTGAGTAGCAACACTGTGCCAGACGGACTCATGTGAGGAAACGCGGTGATGCAATAAAATTCCTGACTGCAGGAACCCCTTCTAAAGGATCTTTTACTAGTTTAAGTCAACATGCAAGCTGCCCTGTCCTCGGACCTGGAGAAAGGCCATTTCCTTTATGGTTTTCTTCCTGTCCAAGCAACAAGTTTTCAACCTTATTAACTGCGGGCAGTTAATACTGTACGTGCCTGCAAGGAGCGAGCAAACCGACTCCTCCGGGCTCAGTGTGCAGGTCGGCAGGGTCGCTTTGAGGCGAGGACCCAGAGGTGCCTCCCCGCTCCGTCACATCACACAGGGAATGTCCCATCTCGGTCAGGGCACACGCCGGTAACGGAAAGCGGGTGCTGCCGTGCCCCGCGCAGGAGCCCCCGCCGCCTCGGCCAGGCACAGCTGGAGGGTCTCCGGAGCCACTTCCCGCTCCCGTGGTCCGCACGGAGCCGAGGGGGCAGCCCGACCCTCCCTCTCCCCCGGACCGCGGCACCCGAGCCCGTCTAGCCCCCGCCGCCCGCCGCTCACCAGCAGGTCCAGCTCAGAGCGCTGCAGCCCGAGGCGGCCCAGCCCCACGGCCAGGTCGTGGATGCAGAGCGCGCCGTCGCGGTTCACGTCGAGCTTCTGGAACAGCGCGCGGAGCCGCCGCTCCTGCTCGGAGGCCTCGCACAGCGACCGCCCGCAGGACCCGCCGCTGCCGCCGCTGCTGCCGCTGCTGCTCCCTCCGCCCTCCGCCGGCGGTGCGTGCGGGGACCCGCAGGGGCAGAGGACGCCACTGACCACGGGGGAGGCGAGGGAGCGCCGCGCCCCCGGCATGGCCCCGCCGGCACCTGGTCCCGAACGCCGCCCACCCCTCACGCCGCGGCACCGGCAAATGGCGCCGCTTCCGCCTTCGCGCCACGCGCCGCGGCCGCCACGTGACGCCCCGCGCCGCCCAATCACAGCGCCCACCGAGCCCTCGGGCCACGCCCTCCTCGCGCTAGGCGGGGCGTGACGTCACGGGAGACGCCTTCGCTTCCGCCAATCGGGAGGAGGCGCCGCGGCGTGTCTTGTGTGTGGCAGCGGGAGGGCGGTGCCAGCGCGCGGACCAGGCTGCGATTGGCTGAGCCGCCGGGGGAAGGCGGGGATAAGGCGACGGCGCCTCCAATCAGACGGAGAGCCGGGGGGGCAGTTTGAGTGTGACGGGCATGGGGCGAGGCCGGTAGAATCCAGAGCAGGGCGCGCTCTGCGTTGATGGATGGGAAACCCACCCAATGGAATCTGAGCAGGGAAACCCGCGGGCGGGCCCGGCCTCACGCAGGCCCAGTGTGCCGAGACCAGTGTCGGGGCGGGGCCGCGTGACGGGCAGGGCCACTAGCCAATGACAGTGCGGCGCGGGAGGTGGGAGGCGGGGCTTCCGCGTGACGAGCAGGTCAACTAACCAATGACAACACAACGCTGGCGGGAGAAGGCGGGCACAGCGCGTGACGGGCAGGCGCGCTGTCCAATGGGGCGCGGCGGGAAGGGGGGCCGATTCTGGAAGCCATTACGCCAGTGCCGCAGGGCCGCGGCCGTTCTGCGGGGCCGTCGGCCGGGCGCCGTACGCAATTTGCGTATCGCCGGCGGTGCCCGGGGGGGAGCGGGGGGCACCGACCCCCGCGGGCCCTGAGGGGCCTCGGGGCCCCCCTGCCGTCCCCGTCCCCCCGGGGAGGGGGGGCCCTGCCGCCCCTCGGCCCTGCCCGGCGCCCCCCGTGCCCCCCCCCACCCCGCGGTGTGACCCCCGGTGCCCCCACATGGCCATGGCGTCGCCGCCGGCCCCGCCGGCCAAGAAGCGTAAGATGAATTTCTCGGAGCGGGAGGTGGAGATCATCGTGGAGGAGCTGGAGCGGGGCAAGCACCTCCTGGTGAACCACTTCAACGCGGGCGTGCCGCTGGCCGCCAAGGCCGCCGCCTGGCACGACATCCTGCGCCGCGTCAACGCCGTGGCCACCTGCCACCGCGAGCTGCCCGAGGTCAAGAAGAAGTGGTCCGACCTCAAGACCGAGGTGCGGCGCAAAGTGGCCCAGGTGCGGGCGGCCATGGAAGGGGGAGGCGAGGGGCAGAACGGCGGCGCCGGCACCGCCGAGGGCGAAGACCCCGCGGGCGCCGCGGCCGCCCCGGTGATCCTGACCCCGATGCAGCAGCGCATCTGCAACCTGCTGGGAGAGGCCACCATCATCAGCCTACCGAGCGGGGACTGCGGCGCGGGGGACGGCGGAGACATCCCCATCACTGCCTCGGCCACCACCGTCACCCTGACCCAGAGTGAGTGCTGGGCTGGAGGGGCACAAAGAGACCCCGAGCCCTGTGCGGGGGAAGAGTTGTAGAATGGTTTAGAAGGGTCCTGAAAGATCATCCCGTTCCACCATGGGCAGGGACACCTTTGGCTAGGTCAGGATGCTCCATCCTTGAACACCTCCAGGGGAAGGGCATCCACAGCTCCTCGGACACCTTCCACTAGACCAGGATGCTCCATCTGGCCTGGCCATGAACATCTCCAGGGGTAGGGCATCTCTCTGGGCAGGGAGAAGCCCCAGCAAAAAGGAATCCTCACCATCTCTGATGAAATGCCATTACCCAGCCTGGCCTTGTGCTGTAGGGGAGTGGCTGCAAGGCACATAGGTGCTGAAAGTCAGCTTTGAGAGCTGTTCCTCAGGATCGAAGTTCCTTTGCACCTTAGAGATTTGTCAGTTCCTCTTTGGGGACGAAAAGAGGGAAACAGCAAGGGGAAAAGCATCTCCAGGGCTGATTTCCCAGTCTGCAGCATCCCAAAGAGCAGCTGTCCTGCCTTGCTGGCAGGGGCCATTCTGGGTCTTGTCTTTGCCATTACGTCAGCCAGTTAATGCTGCTTGGAGAGATTGTTCTGAACTGGAGGTTAAGAAATGATTTTGTCTAGACAGATAAGGCATTCCCTATTCCTTTGGATTGTACAGCCTAGAAGGAAGCCTGACTGAGGGTGGAGTAGACTTAAATAAGTCGTTTTGTGCGTTTCTGGCCATTGTGTGTTATCTCACTGAACAGGCCGTACTCCTGTGATATCCACTGAATAGTCCTGTAGATAAAAAAAAAACATATCACAGCTACCCCTGACCTCCCTGTCTGCTCTTTGTTCTCAGTTCCTGCAGAGACAACCTACCACAGCCTGGAGGACGGGGTGGTGGAGTACTGCACCACGGAAGCCCCCGCCACAGTGACCGCGGAGGCGCCCCTGGAGATGATGGCCCACCAGCACGAGGTGTCCGCCAAACCCCAGGAGCTGAAGAGCCGCATCGCCCTCAACTCGGCCAAGCTCCTGCAGGAGCAGCGGGTGACCAACCTGCACGTGAAGGAGATCGCCCAGCACCTGGAGCAGCAGAACGACCTGCTGCAGATGATCCGCCGCTCCCAGGAGGTGCAGGCGTGCGCCCAGGAGCGGCAGGCGCAGGCCATGGAGGGCACGCAGGCGGCGCTGAGCGCCCTCATCCAGGTCCTCCGCCCCATGATCAAGGACTTCCGTCGATTTTTGCAGAGCAACACGCCCAGCCCGCCAGTCAGCGCCGAGCCCGGCCAGGCGGGGCAGCAGGATGGTATGACCTAGTGAAAGGAATAGTGCTGGGAGGGGACCTTTAGGTTGATATTGGGAAAAAAGGGTTGTCAAGCCCTGGCACGGGCTGCCCGGGGCAGTGGTGGAGTCACTGTCCCCAAAGGGATTTAAAACACTTTTTTTTTGGATGTGGCACTTGGGGACATGGGTTAGTGGTGGACGTGGCAGTGCCGGGGGAACGGTTGGACTCGATGATCTTAAAGGTCTTTTCCAGCCTAAACAATTCTATGATTTTAGGGGACATCTGCCTTGTAAAAAAACGCCCATGCTGTCAGAGGACACAGGAGTGGGGGTGCTGGCTCTCTTCAGTGTGAATTGCTCCCTTGGAGCCTTGCTGAGCCTAAACAGCTTTCTCTGCTAATCTTATGCTAATCTGCCTTTTCAGACTCTCATACAGAGCCTTAGCAGGATGTGTAATAAATCAGCAACTTAACATTGGTTGCTTTAGTTCCTCAAACAATAGCTTGATTTAAAAAAGTTATTTTTTAATTCCTGTTTGGAAAAAAGCTCCCCTAAGTATGACACCTTTCTCCTTCTCTCTCTCTCTCAAGATCTATAGCCTTTAAATGACTTCTGATGTGGAGAGTTTTGTCAGGATATCACAGTGCTGCAGCTGCCCAAGGTACAGTGATCATGAACTGTAGTGAATGCATTTCTGGCTCTTGCTGAAAGCATTTACTGGAAGCGTGGTACCGGATGTGGTAGAACCTTCTCTCTGCACTGAGAGCTACAGAATCTGCTCCTGCAGCATAACATCCACCCAGCCCCTGCAGACCAGCACCAAGCCTCCGTGCAGTCCAAATCCCACCCACGTTCCCTGAGGATATCAATGGGATTAAAATAGTGCGTTCACCTCATGTTTTATCTGCGTGCAGTCATGAAATTTTGCTGTCACCTTGGCAGATGAGATGAAGGTTTCATGTCTTGGTTACCAGAAACTGTCCTGGGACACATGTTGGAGCAATGTCTTTCCTGTTGCAGCGTTAAATACCCAAGAGACTGGATGAGTTTCACTCGGGGGGGTGCAACAGGTGAAACTCCACCTCTGCCTCATCTGCGTAGTTTGTCACCTCCAGAATACCTTAATCCATCAAAGTGGACCTGGACTACAGAGCTTCAGCCATGCAGGAATTCCCAACGTTTAGGAGTTTGTCAGCCACTGATTTAATTGAGTGGATTTTGGGGCATTACTTGGTTCTGCTGGTGGGGGTGTTTGTTCTGTAGTGCCTGGGAGCTGGAAGTGAGTCCAGCTGTTCTGTTGTTCATCTGCTGGCTGGCCTCGAGTGGTGGCATCCTGAGAAACAGAGCTGAGGTTCTCACTGTCCTATACCATTATACAGGGTAAAACAACATCGCAGCCACTCTTCTCTTTGAGGTGTTCAGGCCTTGGAGCTCAGTCTTTAATGAGAAAGCTTAATTTCACAGGATGGTCAACATGATTCTCACAGACTTGCAGCAACTTCATAAACTTTTAGATTAAAGCTCCACTTGTACATGCATGGAAGAAAAAAGAAAAAGAAGGAAGCATAATTATTCTTCTCCCTGTACCTTGCAAAGTGTGTCACACTTAACAGGCTTGTTGCTTGCCAGGTATTACTTTTGAAATGGAACTTTTCCAGAGCTGGTATTTACTTGCTGTTAAGTCTCCTTTAGGGCTGATGAAGGAGTGGATTTGCACAATCAAATGAAACCTTTACACAGCCTTTAATGGGGGGAATGCTGATGGGGAACCTCTGGTTAGAGTAGGATTGAAGAGGCCACTGCTGCCTGTCCCTGGGCCTTTACTCATCTCCTCTCATCTGCGAATCTGATGGGGGAGAAAAAGACAGCACAGTGAGAAGGGTTTGGTCCGTGGAAGACTCCCAACCCCTTGGGACTGACACCTCTGAGCTGAGTCTGGGCAGATCAGCTGCCTTGTCCTGCCTTGTCTGGCATCTCGCCTCATGAGTAACACTTGCCTGACTCTTCCTCTCGGACTTTGTGGAATCAAATCAATTGCTCAACTGAAATTTATTTTTAAAGTGAGAACTATGTCATATGTGTTGGTTTACCTCATTTGTGTAATGACCTCTCCTTTACAAATACAGATTTTAATAAAAAAATACATTTTTGGTAAACAGGCTGTTTCAGTTCACCGGAGTGTGACAGGGCAGAAATGGATTCGTGACAAAAAGTTTGCAACACAGAATCCTCGCTGTGAGGGGGCCGAGGAGAGCTGTGAACAGCCACATGTCACAGCAGCTTTTACTCTTGTTTTTGAACCTCCTGGCCTTGTATTTACATAATTATGGTCTTTTTCAAATAACAGCTTTTACAGCCCTACCTTGGAGCACGAGTTATTTCACTGTGTCTGAGGGATTACTGAAGTACAGTAATCTCCCAGCTGCTCAATGATGCCACAATAGCCTAAAATAATGGTTGAAATACCAGCCTTTGGCTTTAAATTGCAGTGTGCGTTTTTTTCAGTGACTAAGCATTTAAGCTGTGTTAGTTTCATAGGACTAAACCTGTTGCCATTGGAACCACCCATTTTTCTTGTCTTTTCAGGATAAATATAGAGCTTAGTCAAGCCACCACCATTCAGGTGCTTGTTCCGTGTTCACATTTTTGTCCCATTAAAAGGACGTGGCAACATTTTAAACACAGGGTGAGCACAGTGATGAGGAGCTTGGTTGTGGCTCATGACGAGGTCATCAAACTTGGGGAAGGAGAGAGAAAGGTGTCTTTTAAAAACCAGGAGGAACAGGTGAACAGGACACTGATAGGGTGAGCAAGTACACAGGGCATTCAACTGAACAGGAACCAAGCAGAACTAAAGCTAAGGAGGGACATCTCTGGATGTTTATCTGTGCTCCTCCTTTTTGTACCTGGAGATTTGTATTCAGTATCCAGACTGGGAAGGAGCCACGCAGGAATGTTCTGCCACAGGGTACCTCGGAGGTGAGGGCAAGCAGCATCCTCCTGCGTGCTGGGGACAAAGAAGTTTGGTGTGGGACTCTGGGTGGTCAGAGGATCGTCTTTGTGGCCATCAGAGGCAGCAGCCAAGCCGCCAGCGGCACCGCTGCTTCCCCAGGAGCAAAACTCTGCTTGCAATGTGTCTCCAGCCCGGCTTTCCAGGAGATGGCACTGCACGACGGGATCCCGAGCTGCGGCACGGCACCGTCCCAGAAACCGCGCTTGTCCTCCAGACCTTTTGGGATCCTGCTTGCTCCTCTCACTGATCAATCTTTTCAAGGCTGAGAGCCTGGAGAGGAAGAAATTCAACAGGCAGAGTGCAGCAATGAGGAACACGGGTACCCCTGGAAAAGTCAGGATGCCTGGAATCATAAACTGGGTCCCTCTGCTTGAGGGAGAAAAAAGAGACGTCTCTTTTTGGGATGAGTTCTCTGCAGAACCAAATGGGCAAGGACAAGATTAAAAAAAACATGTGAAATCTTTAATTATAAGCAAAGGGACAGCTTTTAAGATTTTCTAGAAGGCCACACATAATTATGTCAGTATCCCATGAGAACAATGCGCTGCCATTGCTACACTGCAGTTCTGGGAGCAGATCCTGGCCAAGGGACTGAATGATATCACCTGCACACTCACCCAAATTACCTTCATCTCCTCCAGCATGTTTTTAAAGTTTCTCAAGCCTGTTTTGGGAAAGCATCCTTCGGGGGATTCTTGTGGGTTTTTTCCTGCCATGTGAGAGGTTATGGCCAGCGGGTACTGTCAGCACAAGTGTGGTCAGGTCAGTGTGAAAATTGAAGTATTTAAGATTCTTTGTCTTTCTTGAAAGCATCTGATAAGAAGCTTGACTGGAATGGTCAGCACAGTTTCCAGGTGCTCTGTGTGCAAGACTGAAGTTGATATCACCTTCAAACAGGACTCATGAGCCCCTGGGCCCCAGCCATGCAGGTGATTAACCCAGGGCAGAATCCCAGCGCCAGCAGGGACAGTTTCTGTCACCTCTGCTGCCCAGGATCCCAAATTAGAGGTTGTTGTGTCAAGTGGGAACCACAGATTACAGTTGTTTCTGCTGCATTTGGGGTAACAGCGGCGTTTGTGGGGTTGCAGCCAGAAGAACGGAACCAGTGGGACAGACCAAGGCCACAGCCAGCAAGTCTCTTGTCCAGCAGAGCACTGAAGGGATGGACACTTGGGATACAGACACAGGATAACACTGATAAACACAACAAGCCTCGAGGCAAAGTGGGTTCCAGTCCGGAGATTTTGGAAGGGGCAAACCAGCTCCAGTCGCACCCATGGGCCTCCTGGAATGGAAGGAAGAGTCCTGCCACACATTCCCAGGACACACTGAAGCAGACATGGAAACCAGTAAACAAAAAAAGCCAGGCAGCTGGATTTTCAGGTCTGGCTGCATGTTTGGGGAAAGGAATCCACCGACTCCAGATTCCAGTGCTCCCTTTGTCGATAACAGGATTCCCAGTCCTGGCAGGCCAGAAACCCACTGTGCAGGTGTGTCCTACGGGAAACCCAGCCTGCCACAGAAAGTGAAGCAGTTCCTGGCCCTTACGATGATGAGTTCAGTTAAATATGGAACAAGTGAAAAACACAAGCAGATCAAAGTGGAGCTCACAGCCTGTTATTAAGCTGGGAAGACGTGAGCTTGGAATAACTTCACTCCATGGGATAATCCTGTGCCATGGGGATAGGTACCCATTCCCTTCACGGGATTTCCAGCTGCCTGCACGGGGATGGGACTCACACCGCTGTGGTGTCTGCACTCCCTGCCCCATTTTGGGAGCTCTGGGTCTGCCCCCAGCTCTGGGGAAGGCACCCACCCACTGCAACTCCCACCCACAGCTCCCCTGCAGCTCCTCAGAGCAGGGATTGCAGGTACTCCCCACCCACAGCTCCAAGAACACATTTACAGTACAAAGCATCGTGTGATAATCTCTTATTTTCGGATGATGAGGCTGAAAGCTCATTAAGGCCATTACAGCAGAGGCGACAGGTGGAACAGAGGAGAGCCATTACTGTGTTTTTGCTGTTACAGCAACGTGTGTAATTTAGTTTTAAAACTTTAATCATTTGGCTGCCAGGAGAAATGAATTAGTGTGATGATGCTTTCCAGAGGAAGATGCTGATGATGTAGTTTGCAGGGCTTGTGTATCTGGGATTCCCCTGGGATGATAGGATGTGATGGCTCACGAAGTGCATTACAGAATCTACCTCAGTTCACCTCACTGAGTTTTGTCCCTTCTGAATTTATCTTGCCTTGTTTCTCCCCTGCTGCTTTATCTCTGTCCTCAAAGTGGGGAGGGGAGAGGTAAGACAAGCCACCTCTGCTCGTGCTCACTCACAGAGCATCGAGATCCCAGCCCTGGCCAGCCAGGAAAACCTCTCTAGGAGAGCAGAGGTGAGGCCCAGACTGAACTGCAGAGCCCAGACTGATAAAAATATCCCAGACTGATAAGATGATGCCCTGAGCCAGCAAAAGTTGAGGAAGTGGTGGCGGCACAGGGGAGCTGCACCGGGAAAGGCTCAGGTCAGGGAGAGCACAGGGCAGGGACGTGGCTGAGGGTCATGGAGCAGAGGTGAGGTGTGCATGAGCCTGGAGGAGAAATCCACACTGTGGGAGCCTGGGGTGAGCAGAATCCACGTGTATCAGAGCACCTTGATCACACACAGATGGTGACTGGATTGGATTTGGAATGGAATATAATATAAAGTCAGTGGGATGGTGGATGGATGGAGATACCCTACATCCACATCCCCTCTGTGGGCGGGCTCAGACTAACCCACCCCCTCTGTGATCAGGAGCCACTGTCCTTTTAAAAAATATTAATTTCTCCAGAAACAATTATGCAGCATAAACACAGAAAAAAATCAACAGGGTGAATTTCAAACTAATAAAGATTTAATCTCTAAGTCATGAGGCTGCATTTGTTAGGAAAATACACATACCCCTGAGAATGCAGCTATGGTTGCTACACTGCACACTGCTCAGCAGCTCGCTGGGCATTTTTCCAAGCCCGTTTATTTTTAACATCAGTCACATTATTCAATTAATTATAAAAACACTGAGGTTTTCAAGAGATGCTTCTGATAAAACTGCAAAGTAAATATGCGTGAGAACAGCGAGGATTAAAGTCTCTGTAAACTTTAGCATCTGAGGCTGTTGCTATAAACAAGAGAAGTCCTCGAGGAGATTGTTTATCAGGGTGAATCATAGCAGATAACACACAGCCTCCTCCCACACCACACACAGGGATCGTTTGTCCTTTACCTAGGGATGGAAGCGGAGCATCCACGTGTCTGTCAGCAGTAGCTGGGGCATGAGAGGTGTGAGAACTGGGCTGGATTCTTCAGATGCCTTCAGTATTTGAGCCTCCCAGCTTGGCAAATGTCAAATATTTAACAGGCTGAGCTCTTTCGTAACAAACTGAGAAACAGAAAGCAAAAATCTCAGCCCATATCCAGCAATGTCTCAAAGCCTTGGAGACACCAGATAGAAATTGATGGAAGGATTCAAGCCCTGCCTGTAACAGCAGCCTCCACAAACCCTGCTGTTTCCTGATATCTCCTGGTATTTCCTGCAATGGTTTCATGGTACCAATACAAAATGTTTTCCCAGCCCAAAGTCTGTGTAAGCTTAACCTGGTAAGCCAAAAATCATAATAACACGTTTGGCTTCATCCAATTTTTAACTTTTATCTGAAGGCATTGCTGTGTACTTTTCCTAGCAGACTTTTTTTTTTTTTAAAGGCTCACATTGCGGTGGAATTATTTGATAGCTCTGATATTGTCTGCATCGATGGCAAAGATTAGAGGCAAGGATTCTGGGCATCAAAGCCTGGCAGAGAGAGCTCCCGGGCTTTCATCCAAGCTTTGCCAGACATGCACATCAACCTTGGGAACAGTCCCTCCCATATAAGCCTCAACTTCTCTGCCACAGAGACTCTTGGGCACATCCCTGTCTTTAAAAATTAGGCAAATCACGTTGATGATTGCAGACTCCTTCAGGACAAGGAGAGACATTTTGTTCTGCTTGCCCTTAAACGATGGAATCCTGCCTAGCCAGGGATCCCAGCCACAGCACAGGGCACGGCAGCAGCACCTAATAACAGGGAGCCATTTTGATAGGGAGATGTGTCCAACTGGTTGCCACATCTCGCACACGGAGGGCGAGAGCCCAGCTCCCGGCCCTGCCTCGTGCTGCCTGCAGGCTGTGTGGTGCCAGGGCCTCCTTCCCGCTCCCGGCCGGCACAGGCACTGCCGGCCAGCCTGACCCACAGCCTGACCCGAGGGGACATGGTGGCCACGCCGCTGAGCGTGAGGTGGCACAGCCCGAGGAGCCGTGTGCCTGTGGGACATCCTGCTGGGAGGGATGTCACCAGGGGCTGCTTGGGCCAGGAAGGCATTGGGACAAGCCAGGGTAAGGGTTTCTGGCTGTCAAACAGATGCAGAGACCATGTCTGTCACAGAATGGGTCAGGATGGAAGGGACCACAGTGGGTCACCTGGTCCAACCTCCCTGCCCAAGCAGCGTCACCCCGGAGCACCTGGCACAGGATTGTGTCCAGATGGCTCTGGAGTATCTCCAGTGAGGGAGACTCTACACTCTCTCTGGGCAATCTGTGCCAGTATGTGGTCACTGCACAGTAAAGTTCTTCCTCATATTCAAGTGGAACTTCTTGCACATTAGTTTCTGCCTGTTGCCTCATGTCCTATTTCTTGGCACCATGGAGCAGAGCTTGGTTCCATCTTCTTGGCACCTTTAGATATTTATACACACTGATGAGGAGATATTTATACAGACTGATGAGGTCTCCTCTCAGTCGTCTCTTCTCGAGACTGAACAGCCCCAGCTCCCTCAGCCTTTCCTCATATGAGAGATGCTCCAGTCCCCCAACCATCCTCGTTGCCCCACGCTGGACCCGCTCCAGGAGCTCCATGTCTGTCATGTCAGAGCTGCCCCCGCCATCCCCTCAGCTCCAGCGCCAGCTGGGCGCTGCTCGGGCTGAGAAGGGCCCCGGGACACCCTGTGAGGCGGGAAGCTCGAAAAGCCTGACCCGGCCCCACACAACGGCCCCACTGAGAGGACTCCGGAGCCTCCGCGCCCGCCCCCTCGCCCAGGGCACAGGGCTTCCCCAAATTGACAGCCCTGCTGTCCAATCGGTGCGCTCGCCTCTCCGCCCCGCGCGCCATTAACCAATCAAATACCGCCGCGCTCAACCCGCCTCCTCGGTGCCGTCCAATCGGGCGGCGCCGCTGTCGCTCCCTCGTCTCGGGACGGAGGGCGGGGGGTTACGCAGGGTCGGTATTCTCGAAGCGCGGCCGCGCCACCCGCCCCGCGCGCCGCCTGCGCTGTTGGCGTAGCGGGCGCAGTTGGCGCAGCGCGGGCAGAGGCGGCCGTGGCGGGGGAGCGGCGGCCGCCGGGCGAGGAGCGGGCGGGAGGAGCGGGCAGGGCCGGGCAGGCACCGCGCCGGGACCGCGCCGCAGGTCTGTGGAGCGCGCCGGGAAGCGGGATGAGACCGCCCGTAGGGCAGCTGGTGATGGGGGGGCCAGGAGTGGGGGTAGGACCGGGCTGCGGGTCGGTGCACGGGCTGGGAGGGGGCTGAGCCCGTGCTGCGGCTCCGGGCACGGGTGGTGGGGTCGGAGCTGGGCACGGCCCGGGCACGGCCCCGGTGCTTGGCCCCTGGGGCTGGAAGAGCGGTGAGACCGGGCTGCGGGGCACTCGGTGGTTCGGAGGTGCGGGAGGTGAGCTGAGACTGGGCACGGCTTAGTGCAAGGCTCGGAAAGAGAGCCGAGACCTGGGCACAGCTCAGTGCAAGGCTCAGACAGCGAGCCGAGATCTGGGCACAGCTCAGTGTATGGCCCCGGGGTGCCGGGGCAGGCTGTGACCTCCCTGCAGCCTGGTGCGTGGTCCCAGGGTCCGGGGGCGGGCTGGGACCTGTCCCCATCCCGGTGCACAGTCCAGGGAGCTGGAAGGCAGGATGAGCCCTGGCAGCAGCTCGGCGCAGGGACTGGTGGTGTAGAGCAGTGCCACAGGACAGCGGAGGTGCCCGGGCTCCGGCAGAGCCGGCTGGATTTACCCACAGCCAGCGAGGGGCTTTAACCACCCACACATGCAGGCGGCTGCTAGAATCCCTGAGGGTTGTTTACTGCCCGATGTTCATAACCTTGTCCCTTTTGGATGCTGATCAGCTCCTGCCTCCCCAGTTTGGGTGTTGTGTCAATGTGTAACGAAATGCCCATCTCCAGCCCCAAAGCTGAGCCGTGCAGGGCTCGATGTGGATCCGGTGCTGGGGGAAGGCAGCGTTCCCGGTGGGCCTGGTGATTGGGCAGCCAGATGACCTGATTCGGTTGTTATGCTCTGTAATCTGGAGCAGACTGCTTGTTTTCTCTCTCTGCTGCTTTCTCCATTTATAAGATACAGGTGCTAACACTTAGGGCTGGTTGGATATGCAGGAAAGAAGCAGATTTTTCAGTTCTTGAGATGGCTTTTCCTTATCCTTGTTAGACTACACATTAGACTGATCTTGCTCTGTAAACTGCTTCTCAAGGTGGTGGCTGAAAACAGAGCAGATTTTTATTAGCTGCTTTGCAAAACAGAAATTACGAGGGGGATGACAACACTGAAGCTTGCCCTAGGCAAAAAGGGGAAAGAGGATGTTGGGGCCAGGCTAATTGGGGCCATACCTCTTCAGACTGGAATGAGTCTGGACTGAATATTACCCATCCAAACAGGTTTTAGAGCAAGAGGAGGAGCCCAAGACTGGCTGGAACTAATTTACTCATTTCCCTCCCAAAGGCTGACCCGAAGACCTGTATCAAGGAGTTGCACAAGAGGAGGAGATAGAAACTGGAAGCTCTCTGAATGTGCTGCCTGCAGACTTGAGGCTTCTCTGGGGACTTGAGAGGACTTCTCACAAGAGATGCTTTCAGGAGGGGTTGTGCTGAAGACAGAGCACTGCAGCCTCTAACTGGGACAGCTCCTGCTGGTCTGGAGCTGAGACCAAGTTCCCTCCCTCCCTTTTCCCTTGGAGATGTTGCAGAGATTTAATCTGACCTCTTCCAGCTCACCTGAAGCCTGCCGTGGTGATGATCCCACAGCCAGATCCGACCACCAAAGAGAAGAGAATCGTGCGTTTGAAGCTGGGCCGTCGTTGTAACTGAACTGGAATTTACTCCCTGCTTGTGCTCCTGCAACGAGTGTCCTCCTTCTGCTTGTCTGTGTGTGTTTTGAGCCACTTCTCCCTGATCTTGTTTGGAATTCCTGAGCTTTTCACGCTGAATTTGCCCATGGCTTTCCTGATGAAGAAGAAGAAATTCAAGTTTCAGACAAGTTTCACTCTAGAAGAGCTGACTGCCGTCCCCTTTGTGAATGGGGTTCTGTTTTGCAAAATCAGGCTGCTGGATGGAGGAGACTTTGCTAGTTTATCTACCAGGTAAGACCCTGCCTGCAGACTTGCTGCCTGGCTCTGCTTCTTTCCCTGGTTATTCATCCTTTGAGCGGTTTAGCATATGGCCACCACTTGCTTACCCCTTGATGGGATTTTAATAGTTCTGTTGTAGGGCCCCACATGCCACATCATTCTCTGGAGCGGGGGAAGTACATAGCTGGAGAGCTCTGAACCTGGGTAGTGTTGGCTGATCTGAGCTGGATTGAATTTTTCAGAGATGAGGGGAGGGAGCGGGAGGTCGCTCCCCTGAAAGGGGCTGAGGTTTGTGGGTTAAATCCTCTCTTATATTTTTCCCCTCTCCTTGCCCAAGTTCTCACACACTATTTCCGACCCTGTGGTGTATTGCCTTTGTGTCTTACTTGAAACTCAACTCTGTAGAAAACTATATCTAAACAAATCAACCCTTCCCGACTTTGCTCTCCCACTTTGATTCTGAATTTCTGTTCTTGGTAAGGGTGGAAGTGGCTTGCTTTGCATTGCAAATTGCTGTGCAAGGGAAAACTGCTGCCTGGAGTCAAAGTTGTCAGTGTTAAAGACCCAGTTTATCTCCTTGAACTGATGCCATTGCATCTCCCAGTTAGAGCAGCAGTGTTTTCTGTGTGATCTGTCACGTTGGGATTGTTCTGCTCCACATCTTACAAGGCTCTGCCATCGTGTATTGGCGTTTCTCTGACTCCTTCAGGCAGGTCTGTCCCTACTCTTGCTACTAATTGCTAATAAAAACTTGCTTTGTTTCTAACTATGCACACAGATTATCACCAGCAGTATGCAAACACGAATTCCATAACAGCCCAGACTTGCTTTCTGCCTCAAGATGTGAAGGAAGCCTTCAGTGGCTTTCAAAACTTGTTTTTTTGCTTTCCTGAGTGACTGCTCAGTTTTAAAGGTACAGGATTAGTTTGTGCTAGCTGTTAACTGCTTTATCCCAGGGCTGAAGTCTGGTTTGGGCTGGTTTTCCTCTTTGTGGTGCTGCGTGCTGAGCTTTCTCGTTTCAGGAGAGATTTAATTGGGCAAGCATAAAACATTTGTCTTGCAAACAGAAGTGGTAGGGCATTGCTCAAAGCTTGGGTTTTTTTCCAGAGGCACGATGCAACCTCATCTGAAGTTTGTAGAAACTGTGGGCGTGGAACACCTCCAAAAATGGACTTTGAATTAATTTCTCTTTTGAAGAAAATCTGTCAAAAAACCTTTTCCTCACAGTGCTTCTCCCCTGGGGCTAGGTCCTTGGGTTTGGTGGAAGCAGCTTATCTAAGGAATTCAAACAGTATGTGAACTTGGAAAGAAATTAACCCTTCTGCTTCCTGGAGTCATAATAAACTGAGTTGCACTGGAGGGTGTCTCAAGAAAAACCTGTGCTGAGAAATGCCCATCTCCCTCTCCCTGTTGTCTCTGAAAGTGGCTTCTGGGAACCTTCACTGGGGTTTGCTGGTGCTGCCAACCGTGTGGGTTGTTTTCTGAGCTGGCTGGGGTTCAGCAGTTCACTCAGCAGAGCGCGTTGCAGATGTGTTCCAGCAGCAAAATCATCTGTAATTCAAACCAAACACATAAACTGCTCTCCCCGGGCTTGATTGCTTCAAAACGAGCAAAGGGGAAGTGGGCTGGGGGGTTTGCTGCCTTTCCCCCAACCTGTCTGGGCTCTAACTGAAAGCACATGGAAACCTGTTCCTGCTTGAAAAGTTACGGCTCTCGGTGGCACTGAGTCATTTGACCTTTTCCAAATATTTTCCCTGTTGCAGTTAGAGAAACTTCAGGAGGGATGAATTTCCAGGAATGGTGAGGAGAAGAGTTACCATGTGGAGAGGCTCCTGGATCGTGCCTTGGGCTCTGCTCTGTGCTCCTCTAGTCATTTCCATCGCATTTTTTGATACTCTTTGGATCTAGGGAAGGATTAAAGTGAAGGAGATGCTGTGTCCATATCGTGTTCAAAATCTGTACATTATTTAGGGTCTGTGATTGTTTCTCGTCCCTGAAATCAGTCACTTCCAAAACCGATTTTGTTTGAGGTTGTGATGTCTGGGAGGTCATCTCTTATGAGCTGCTTATGTACAAAATCTGGTGTTTGCTCTGCAGTTGATTTGGGCTGCTTCTGTGGTCTGTGGCAATCAGAGGTTTGTGGCTGTGATGGAGCTCTTCCTGACCATGAGTTTTCAGAGAACTGATCTGAACAAGGTGTCCCACATCCCCTGGAGTCTGTAAACAGAGGGGAGAAGTAGGTATACGAACTCTTCATAGGACACACTAAATCGTTTTTTTTTCTAGCTATGGTTTGAAATGAGAAGTGTTGTCTGAGAATATAAGAACCTCCAGAGACAGATTTTTCACATTATTTGCAGCAAACTTACCTGGCAACCTCGTGCATGTGGCGGGAGTTGGGAATGTGATATATCCAGGGAGTTGCCAGGTGGCACAGGGTTCATTTGACCTGCTCCCAGAGCAGAAGCAGCAGGTTGTACTGCTGGCTCCCGTCAGCCCGTCCTGGTCCCAAGTCCAGTTCAGCCTGGGTTACCTGTACCTGCCACAGCCTGGTGCTGTGGCTCTGGTGGGGCACACCCTGGGCTGGGACCCCCTTCCCAGGCTGCTCACACCCCCTCTGCCCAGCCTGGCTGAAGGGGAACCTGTCTGAAATGCATTAAGACTAAACACTCTTAGGAATTCAAGGCTCTCTGGAAAAGGTCCAGGTCCTGTCAGCACATTCAGCTTTGGGGATCTGCCTCTCTTGGGTTTTCTGGGTCTGTTTTTTTGTTATTTTCTTGCAAGCAGGTACCCTTTTTCCATGCTTCCTGTGCTCAGGCCTTGCATTAAACCATGTGATTAAGTGACTGAAGTTACAGCTGTAAATATCCTTTTGCTTGTCCTTTCCACTCCCTTTGTAAACTCTTCTTACGCTGTGGTGGCACTTCTGAGGATAAAGCTCCCAGGTTTCACTTTACAGTGCTCTGCACGAAAAGCATCTATTGTCTGTGGGTTTATCACCTTGCTGTTGGATTACAGAAGCTGGGCTTCTGAAAATGCATCTGAGCCAGGTGTAGGCCAGGCAGGTGCTGTATTTCCCCACAGAGAAGTGCCAATATATTCCTTGAGTATTATTAGTCCAGATACTGAAA
>NW_020897735.1:4269727-4304254 GCF_003984885.1 Neopelma chrysocephalum
GGGCGGCTGCATTTTGTACCAGTTTGAAGCTTTTTGGGGGGTTGTGCAGCTTTGTTCCTAGAGAGATGATAAGCTCAGTGGGGGGTTTCCGATCGGCACAGGCAGGAGCCTGGATGTCCAGATGAGAGCCCTAAAGCTACAGGTTGATATAGGACACACATGTACTCTTTGGGTATCCTGGAAGAGGAAGACTTGGTTAAATTCCCTGCTCTGTGCTTGCAGTGTTGGTGCCTGTTGAGTGGCAGCCAGATGCTCTGTGCCTCGGTGCCGAGTGATCTCTGGCTGCGTGTTGGCAGCGAGTGCTGCCGGTGCACGATGTGAAGGAAGTGGAAAGCCAGGTGTTATCCACAGACTCCTGACACTTCATCCTACATTGTTCTGTTAGCCTGCCAACAGTTTTCACTCTGGTATTTCTGGATTTGAAGGAAGGGATTGTGCTCTGAAATCCCCCTGTCTGACTCCAGAGGAAAGACTGTTTTGCATGAGTTGAGCAACTTGGAGGGCATTTCCCACCTTCCTTATTGTCTTCTGAAGGCACCTCGGAGTGTATTTCCTTTGGGACCATGCTTTTCCAAGTATATGCAGCATTTCAGCTTGAATTTGTGATCCTGCCACTCCTGCAGCAGTTCTAACTAAGGAATGTGGCTTGTCTCCTGCAACCCAGCCCTGTTTCCATGCAGGCTTGATCTGGGAAGAGCTGACCCTGTTGGGGTGGTCTGACCTCCCAAGAATGTCAGTGCTGCAGCCTGAACCCAGAATGTTCTTAGCCTTGCAATTTTTGAGTCAGTATGAAAGGCCACTTCCTGCACTGCAAACTTTTATTTTTTGGGGGTGTAAAGCTGCATCCAGAAAGCCAAAGGAAATGCTGGTATTTGGGAAGGCATTACCCTGACAGCTCCCTGTGGACTGAGGTCAGCTTTTGTGTGAGTGTGGCTCTGTCATCCTTGTTTGGGCACAAATGACCTGAAGCTACTTGCTTTTGGCACCTGGTGGAATGCAAAGCATTGTTATGCTGTAGTGATACACACAACTTTTTCATTTCTGTAGGACATAAATAAAAGGGAGAAGCATTGCCCTGCTAACACAGGGCTTGGTGATTCAGAAACCTTTGTGAAGGGAGGTGCAAGTCGTCCCACCTCCAGAATGCAGCTCTTGGTGGTGAGAGTTAAATCAGCTCCTTCACTGTCTTCACATAAATAGTCATTGTGCCTGATGTTACAGGATCCTTCAGGTAATTAGGTTCACAGTGTTTGGCTTTTTCAGACTGGAAAATCGTTAACTGTTTGTTTAATCAGAGACTGAAGGACTGATTCAACCCGGTTGAAATGTGAATCTTCATCACTGTCTGCCTTAAAACAAAGATTAGGTAACTAAGTTTCTTCTAGAGTCCTCAAGAGGGAAGAAAACTGTAGTGAAAGGAGGGGATTGCTGGCTGAGTTCTGCCTCTTGATTCCAGTGCAATTGCCGTGGTTTAGCAGAGCAAAGAACTTGGTTGTGGCTTTAAACCGTTCTCCCAGTCCCATATTTTAGGACAATAGGCTCTATCCTCTGCTATGGGGTGTGACAACACATTTTAAAAGTATTTATATTGCAAACATGACTGAAAATGTAGACCTTCCCTATGTGTACATATATTCCTAATACACAGATCAAGAGAGTGAGTTTTAATGTTCCAGAGCTGTTTCACACGCTAACATCCTTCCTTCCTGGCAGAGCCTCAGCAATAGGCTCAGGGTGTTAATGGAGAAGGGATTTGAACACAGCCTCTAGAAGTGATTTGCAATCAAACATACCCTATTTCAAGATAATATTATAGCACCTGCAGTGCCTTGCATTCTGAATCAAATACAGAGAAAAGAGGCAGTGAAGATGAGAAAAAGGAGGTTCATTCCAGAAGTGTAGCTAAACGTAGGTGCGAGTTGTGAGAGCAGAAGCAGTGGATGAAGTTGAACCTCTGGCGAGTTGGGGGTGTTGGAAGAATTGCAGAAGTGATAGAGCACCACACAAACCAGGCACAAACTGTCTTAAGCTGCACTTTGAGTTTGCAGAGCACTTCTGTCACCTTTCCTGGGCTCTGGCAGCTACACCTGCCCCAGCCAGGGTGAGTTGATTTGCTTTGTGCCAGACTTGCCTCTTCCTGTCACCACACTGGGGCCTGTCACAAGACTGGCAGAATTATGTTAAAACCTTCCTGCCACGGGTGCTGTATCCTGTTGAGTAAAGAACAGTCTCTGTTCATGGTCTGACTCTGCCCTGCCTGCTGTGGCTCAGGCAGGGGCTGCTCTGTTGAGCAGAAGCTGTAATCTAAAGCCCTGTAACCGATCTGCTGTGTGTACAGCATCAGTAAATACGTTTGGATACAGCTGGCTTTCAAACTTCCCCCTCCTCGCCGATTCTGAGCTGGCATTGCTTTGACAGCTGACTCTTAGCAACAGCCTTATCTGTGTGGCTTAGGCAGCCCTTGGCTCAAAAAATTACTCATTGAAAATTAATGTTCTACTTGGAGATTTGGCCGCCTTGATTTGCAGGGTGACAGTACCATCAGGTCTGGCTGGTGACAAGGGGAGGTAGAAGAGGGTGACCTCCACCTCCTTTAAGACATGTATTTATTTCTGAAGTACAGGGAAAAACCTAAATGGCTTCCAGTCTGTTTATTCTTTGTGCTCTTGAGCTGCCATCAGTGTTGACTCTAGCTTTGTAGCTGAATTTCTGAGGGATTCATGCGTGCCTTCGGGAGCCTGTGGTCTCGCTGCACAGCAGTTGGTATTTTAATAGGCCATAAGTTGCCTGTGGCAAGTTGCTCTGGTACCAGTTTCTAGATGAATGAGGCAGGTAAAGATTTATTTCTTCTTATTATTTTATTGCAGGAAGCTACATCTGGTAGTGTTCAGGAAAGAGCCCAGCCTGTTCCTCAGATCAGAAACCTCCTTCACTTCAGGGCAAGCGTGTAAGCTCTCAGGATGGGATGGTGAGGCCTCACAGCATCCACCTGAGCGTGGCTCTGCGGGGTCTCATCCGTGAGAGGACAGGCGGATGTGGCTCTGTGTGTGACCTCCCTTTTTCAAACAGGATATGTTCTGCATCCTCTGTGGTCTGCCAGTTCTGCGCTTGCAGCCTGCTCTGAAATGGGTCTGGAATTATTTCGTAGCTGTGGGTTGTTGTAGAATAAACTAGAAGCCTTTAGGAGTAGCCTGGACCAACATCTGGATCTGCTTGTTTCTTCTGTAGCGTCCTGTGACTTTGTATCAGTAATCTGTGCTGCAAAGGTGATGATTTCAGGTGTTATTTCAGGATTTGTTAGCCCACCCCAGTACCAGCTGCTTGCCCTACAGGGTTAGAGACTTTTTTTTTTCTGCTTGGAGTTTATTCATATTATGCCAAGTGCACTTGCTGGGAGACACGATGCACTTCGCTGTCATAACTCCAGACTTGGCATCATGATCCCTCTGGTACCATACAGTGGGACTCGGCATCTCATTTTAGTGCCTGGGTTTGAAAAGCACTTCCCACTGGACAAACAGTTGTGCCTGTGTTCACTGGATGAACAGCCTTCTTGTTTGGTGTATTTTTAATCTGATGAGCAAGAAAGGCAATTGTTGTGCAGGGTTCAAAATCGCTGATGGTCGTGGATGTTGTTTTCACGTGCTCCCCGTGGGTCTCCCGTGTAGCTCAGTTGGTAAGGCCAGGATGAGGAGATGGGATGGAGTTATGGGGATGAGGAAGAAAATGCAGAGGAAGCCCATGGAGACTAAAGGATTGGGAGGAGGCAAGTGTGGAAGAGACAGGATGCTCCAGATTACCAGTAGCATATACAGTCTGTACAGTGGCTGCACTCCCTGCGGATGGAAAGTAGCTGAGCTGGCAAGAGAGCAGGATTATGCCTTTCCTTTGGCTGGATTTATCCTGCTTCATTGGTGAGAGAAAGCCTTGAAAGAAGTCCCGTGTTGTAGTAGGAGATGGAACTGAAGCTAAAAATACTTTTACAGCTGTATGCTGTATTTTAAATAAGAAATGAACCCTGAGAGCACTGAGAGGGAGGAAGGAAGAGAGTGTGTGGATTTACGGTCCTGGAAGGGCTAGAAAGCTGCAGCACTAATTAGTAATGCAACTTTAGAGACCTACAAACCATCACCCCTGCATGTGGTTGGTAACTAGCCTGAAATGTGCTCTCTGGAATAAGCAACTAAAGCTAGAAAACTTTCTTTTGGAGCTTCCTAGAGCTACATGTTTGCCTCAATGATCCAGGTTCCATCTCTTGCCTTTCAGTGTACCAGGTCTTTTCCGTGCCTTTCAAAAATTGCCAAGCACTATTCTCCAGTCTGGCTTTGCAATGGAAAAGGAGCTCAAGGAACCTGTAATAGAAAACCCTCTGAAAGGGATGCGGCCTCAGGGTTTCAATTTGAGGTAGTCACATACCTCCATTTTGCTTCCAGAATAAAACTTCGTATGAAATGACTGTGGCAAGATGTTTCACTAATGGGTATTGGGTTAATGATCAACAGAGGCTCCCTCAGCCAGCTGCCACATGAAGGACTGGTCAGCACACGCCTTCCTGTGCTCCTACCTGCCAGTGGAGCTTCCATTCCTCCTGAAATGCAAGCTGTGAGTGTGAGGAGTACAAAACAGGCAGGACAGAGTGAGCCCTGACAAAGTTTTCCAACTGTCTTGTTCTCTGTCCAGTCACTTCTGTTTCCACTCTTTAAGGGGTAATATTGCTCATCAAATTAAAAACACAAATGGCCAAGAGAGGAGGAGGGGAAGGGTTGCCTGGAAAAACTCAGGCATAGAGAATTAGTTCTTTTTTTTTTTTTTTCCCCAACCTTCTATCAGACTCTTTGAGGCTTTATTTGTGCTTTGCAACAGCAAAGGTGAGGTTGGGTGTGGTATAGTGGTGTTCAGTGGATTTTTGTTTCCATCTGTCCAGGTTGGGGAGAGGGTTTTCAGCTTGATTGTGTTTTCATCGTGCTTCTTTCTCCTGCTACTTCCCGTTCTTCCCATCCTCCCTGTGCCTCCATATCACAGAATATGAGGGAGGCATCTGGGATATTTATAATTCAGCAATTTTTCCAGAACTGTTAATGCTCCATTGCCCTGGAACGGAGCAATACCATTCCCACTTGACAAAGACTTGCTGTACCAGTCAGCCCCAGCTAGTGCAGCGTCCTGTTTCCAGGCTAAGCAATAAGGGCTCTGCAGAGGTAGTCTGCTTGCCTCTGTTACAGATTAATTATGCAGTAACCCCTCTGTTGGAAAGCTCTTTTCCTGGCTTCTGTCAGTGGCCTGTTCTGGTAACACAAGGCATCTGCATAAATGTTGAATTCCTTTCAAGTGCAGCGCTGCTCATTTTGTACCTTCAGCAGCCTGCAGTGCTCCTGCTGCAAGGGAAACTCTGTGCTGTGGAGGGGGAGTGTATTTCCTACAACTGTTTCTGTCATTTGCTGCCGTTCTGCTCTGTTGAACACTCTTTTTGTGCTGTACAGGGAGTAGCTGATCATACTCTGGCTGCTGTTCTCTTTAAGGTCCATTTCTGATGTATTTTTGTAGCAATGCCTTTTCCTGCTATATAAATGCAGGTGTGTCTGTTCTGTCAAAACAAACCTGCATGTTGTTTTCCCTCCAAAAGTAATGCAAGCACATCTCCAATGTCGTTTGCTCTCAGTAGGGGAGAATCAAGGGAATGTGTCGGAATACAGCTTGTGGTGACAGCCACAGAGGAGGTAAAGACTCTCTGATCCACAGAAACCTGCCCCTGGCAGTGGGAGCCTGTGCTGACATCTCCCAGGGGCTTAACCAGCACCGACTGCTGCTGCAAAATGCAGAGCTCTTTCCTATTCTGCTTTTAACCAAGATGTAATTTATGAAATTACATTTCTCTGATTAGGACAAGTTGCATCATGAGATATTGGTTGCTCTTAGGGAATTGTTTTTCTGCAGCTGTGGCTCCAGAGGAGCAAAAGCAGCTCTAGCTGCTCTGTCTCAGACCCTTTTCTCTCCCCTCTTGCTGGCTCTGTCAGTCTGGCATAACACCAGTTCTGACACTCCCCAGTTGGGGCAGAAGGGAAGGGATTGTTGGGAGAGGCCGAGTTTAGAAGTCCAAGCCCGTCACCAGCAGTACGGAGATGAGTCAGGGGGCACAAGCTTTTCTCAGCAGCCTCTTCTCATTTGCAAACCTCTCCTGCTGAGTGGCCTTTTTGCTGATAAACCCCAACAGCAATAGATATCGATGGAGGGGACATCCAGGGGACATCCAGGGAGAATGTGTTTGGACCTTGTCTTTGAAACCAGTGGCCTGGTTTGTGCTGCTGAATGGTGCCTTTATAAAGGAGCCGTGGTAAAGCACCTGCATTCATCATGGAATGGAAAAGCTGCTGCTAACACATAAAGGGCTTTCTCCTGGACTGTTGTGTTTGTTTTGAGTAAACATGTACTGTACAGAAGTGACTCACAGGGCAACATGTCTGAGCATGGTAGGGTGTTACCTCTTGGGTAACTAAACCTACTTTTAGCACCGGGGTTGACTTCAGGCAGCTTATTTACTGGAGGGCTCTTCAGCATGTTCGAGCCAAATTGCAGTGATGTTACATCACACGGTGTTAATGAAATTATTCCAGAAATGAACTTGGCCTCGTGTGCAGGTTAATTTGCACTATAAAGACTTCTCTGGCAAACTCTCCTGGTTGAAACAGGGTTGATATTGGCAAAAAAAAGTCGCTTAATTATTCTGGCATCAGTGTGTTTTCACGTGCCATAAATCTGCCTTGGAGGCAAAAGGATTTGTCTCTCTACATCACTTGCATTAGGAATGTTGTTCCTAGTCTTGTGTTGATTCCCTTCAGGGTTTTCATTTGCCAGATTTACTATCCCAGCAAAGCCTTGAAGTATTGAGCTGACCCATGTTTTGATTTTTCTCGTCTTAGGGGGCATGTGTGGATTTCTTTTGATTTTAAAAGGTAAGGTGGTGTTTTTTTTTTCATAAATAGCTTTTTTTCTTCATAAGAGCATCTTGTTTTGAAACACAGCTTTCTTGTATCAGGGCATTGTAGCCATGTCTTGTGCCCTGTGTAATGGGGACATTATCAGAGTTCTCCTTGATGGAGTTTATGTTGCTGTCTTTCTTCACTGGGAATTTAAATTTGGTCAGCAAAAGGCAAATCTGGAATCTCTCAGAATGACAGCTAGCACTTAGGGGATGAAGAAAGTTTATAAATACACCAGCAATGGATAATCAGTGTGTCTTCATTTTGCATCTGTGGTCTGCCAGAAGTGAAAAGGCTTTCTAGAAAAGCTACAGTGTGATACAGAAACATGTATTGACTCTGAAATGTGGTGGATTATTCCACCTTAATCTTGTAAGCGTCCGTACAGAACAAACCTTAAAGGTTTTCTGAAGCATTTGGGACCTTATGAAACTTTGATTCCACCATCTGTTAGAACCAGAGGGGAAATTTGAATCGTGCTTTGTCCAAAGGGCCAACAAACCCTTGGAAGAGTCGGGATTTTTTTCCCCCCCCTCTTTTAACTTTTGTGGGTTTTACTGTGCAAGAGTTGGTAATGAGCCTGAACACCCCTCAACCCCCCAGTAACATGGGAGTCTCTCAGCTTGGGGTTTGCTCATGCCCCTGTAACTCCAGCTGGCTTGGCTGGAGGTGCAGGTAAGAGTTCATAAGCAATACCTTAGTTAAGTTGTCCCCATACCTGTTTTATGCACTGAGCTCTTTTGATTGTTCAGTGGTTGTAGTTGTGGAACATTAGATCTGAAAGGTGTTTATGCCCAGAGTTAGACAAGTTCTTCAGAGCGTGCTGGGCGTGAACTGCAGGGTAGCCCAGTCTGGGGCTGGGACAGCACGTCTGGGACAGGCTGGAGAAGGCAGCACCAGCACACAACAACCTCAGCGTGGTAGCTGGTGGTGACCTGGGCAGACTCAAGTGGAATCCAGTGCAGACCTGCTCTTGTTTCTTCTGTAACTGAAATCCTTGTGAATTTGCTTAAGAGAGGAAAGCACTGGTGGTGGGCTGGGCAGCCTGACACATGGCTTGTTCTTGGCTAATCCAGCCCCAACGTAGTCTATCGGAACAATAGAAGTAGGAGTTGGTGTGGTGACTCAGTGCATGATCGGAGTTCAAAAAAAGCAAATGCGTCTTTCAACGTTCAATACGTACGTTATTAGAGACTTGTGCCCTAGTAACTGAGTCATCTATCCAGTTATTCCATTCTCTACACTAAGGAGTTTGGTGGTTCTTTGCTTGTGATGTTTTTGCTCCTGGCACACGTCCCTGGCCTCAGACCAAAAGGAGCTTGTGCTCTGTAGATGTGGCAAGAAGTCCTTGGATATGTGCTGCTCTGTGTTGGTCTGCCTTCAGCACAGTGTGTAACAGTGGATGTATTGCACAGCATTTGCTGTTACAGTCCCCTCTTGGCCTTGTTTTCCTGATGTCCAGCTTTTCTTCTTTGCTTTGAGATGACAGACTGTAAATTACAAATACCTCAAAGCACAGTGGCTCTGCTGGGCATGTCCCATCTGCACAGTGCCTTGTATTGTCCCTTGCTGCTTTGCAGCTGAGTCTGTTAGAATTATTTCCCCATGCCTTCTCCCTGCTCCACCCTTGTTCAACTCATCTGACTTGTTCTATAGCTTGAGTTTTAAAGGGTCATTTTTCTGATTCTTTTTTTCCTCCATTTGGCACAATTTTTATTTCTTTATGCAACTTCTACTGTAGCACTCAGTCACCAGCTGAACGCAATTTTTTAATAATCTCCATTGTTTCTCATAGTATTTTTAACATAGTTCATGTTAGGAGTAGATTAAAGGTTTTAAGATTTAGATACAAGGAATGATTGGAAATATTTTTTCCTAGAATAACCCCCAAAGGTTTTAGAAGCCCTGGATGTACTGGAGAGTTTGACTACCCAGTGCAGTGATCTGGAGCACATGGGATGAACTGCACTGGAAAACTCTTGCCTATGGGACATTGTGCATGAGGTGCAGCATTTCATGTCTGTCACTTAAAAAAGACACATGTCTGGGTGCACGTGACTGGAGTCCAGACATAACTGAATTACTTTCAAAGAAGCTGTTAATACACAACTAGGAATGCTGATGCTCGAGGGTTTTCTACTGGTGATTGACTGACTGCCACCCCAGTTTTCCAGGAGGTATTATCCCCTCCCTGGCTTGTACCGGTGGACCTTTATCAAGATTGATCACTGCCTTGGAGGGGACTGTAACACGCAGTTCAAAAGCTTTACGGAAATAGGCTTCTTCTGGAAATGAGGTTAAAGCCATAAAAAGTCAATCCCTTGCCTGATAGATACCAGCTTATTCCTAAGGAGGATTTCTAAATCATTCTTTGAATCCTGCTTTTTATTCCATGTTCGCCTGGTTGTTTTTGCTCCAGTTCTTTCCTCGCCTGCCTTTGACATACTTGGTGCTGTCGTCATCGTCCCCTGTCCCCCAGTAAAGCTTGACTGCTCCTTACCTTGGTTTCTCAGCTATAGCTGAGGTTTCTTGCATTAGCTTTTTTCTTTCCTGTGCATTTGCCACTAATCCTTTTTCCTGTATTTGTCTCATGTACAGTCACATAAGGATTATGCAGGCTGTGCTGTTAACTGCATCAATGGAATCTGGTTTTCTGAGCCGACTTTCCCCTATTCTTCCTTCCCCGTTCACTCTTTCCCTGCTTCCTCAGCTGCCAGTGAACAAACAGCAGGAGTGGATGTATGTCCATCTCCTGGTGTGAGACTGTGGGGCATAGCATGATGAAACCCTCCAGAAATTTTTGGAGGGTTCATGTTCCCTCCAAAAAATGCTGGGTCATGTGAATGCTTCATTCTTAAAGCATTATTGTTCACATTTGGCATTTGGAGAGCCCATATATATGACTGGTCTAGTGCAAATGAAGAATTAAATGGCTGTAAGCTGATGCCAAGAGGGAGGTGTGGGTAGGTGTCCCTCTCCATCATGGGCCATTGGAATGGGTTTGCTGGGAATTCAGAAGTTAATTTTGCAAGCAGGTGGTAGATGTGATGACTTTACTGCTGAACCCTTGCTTAAAACACTTGCAGTGCTTTAACATCCAAATAAGACTTGTTTCAAATGACAAAGGCTTGCTCAGTTCTCTCAGTGACACAGGCTGCATCATCTGTCTCTGAGCCATTTTTCCATCATAACTGCTCGTGTCTCCTGCACAACAACCAGCACTTGTCAGCTGGAGAATACGGGGTTGTTTGCAGAGGGGGAGACGTCCAGCTCCTGGGGTTGGCAGTTGTTCTGCTCGGTGATGTAAGCCCAGGCACAACAGAGTAACTTTATTGTGGGGAGCTCCGTGCAGCCCTTGCTCTGCTTCTGCTCAGGGAAGGCAAAACCCCTCCGTGTAAACTTGCTGTAAAGCATTTCTCCACCTCCAGGTTGGATGGATGCCTTGGATTTCACGCATTGTGTATCCAGCTGGGTTTTATGATCCTGTGTGATGTTCCCCAAGGAATATGGTGTGTCACCTCTCGTTCTTGGGATACATTTCCACTGAGCTTCCCAGCACTTGTTGCTGCATCGTGTTTGCTTCTGCTTTCTGCCTGTGTACGAGCTTGACAACAAAATAAAACGGATTATGGCAGCTCTAAGCTTTTACTGATGTGACCCATTCCTGTGCTGTCTGCCCACGATGCCTCTTGTTCATTGTGGATTTCTCTCCTTTTCCTTGCCAGGCATCTGGATGGCAAAGCCTCAGAGCTGCATTTTAATTTTATAACGTGTGCTGCAGTGAAGTACCCTGTCCTAAGCCCATTATTTGGGGATACCTGCAGATTTTGGATCATATATCTAAACCAGCTAATGGCTAAATGAGAGCTTGCTTTCCATTATATATGTAGGTTCACTCACATTTGTAATTTCTGTGTTTTATAGGCAGTGATCAGGCCCTGTTTTTGTAGCAGGACCTGCTGTGTTAGTAGGATGGAATATATTTTGGTGTGCTGTGAATGCTGGGGTGTGAATATTGGTTCCTGAGCATCTTAGAAAGTCAGTTTTGAAACAGGCTTTTCAGGGAATTTTCCTTGCCCTTACCAATGGTTTTTCTTACAGCTTTGCACTAGAAAACTGGTTAAAATAGTAACTGTCTTCTCTAGAGCATAACACAGGATTGTTCCAGGCTTTGCCAAGCTAAGGGAGTGTCGGTGATCCTGCTTTAATTGAGCCTGTGGGAGGACTGGGGAATAGATGAGACTGTTCTTGGGGTGGTCTCTGCAGCTGAAAGCAGAGCTGTGTAAAGAAATGCTGTAGAAGATGCCCTTCATGTGCAATCTGCTGAAATAACTGGATTTTTTGTTTCTTTATCCCCCTCTGTGATTGAGGGGATCGTACCTGCATTGCTGAGGTTGTGTTACCTTCCTCCCCAGAAGACTCACTGCTGGTGTGTGTCAGGGCCCTTCAAGGGCTGCTCTTCAACCCATTGCACTTAAAAGAATCTGAGCTGGGAGTTGGCTTGGTGGCCTCTGTAAAATGGTTTTATCTTTCCTGTGCCTTATCAGATGAGCTGCTGCTACTCCTGCTGCAGGGGTGAACCAGTGAGGAGGATGCAGAGCGAGTGAGCAGGAGGATTAGTTCTGCTTGAAGGCTCTGACACAGATCCACATCTCGGAGGGGGGACAGCGAGCATGTGGACTAACCATCAGAAATAGGAAGGCTTACCCTTCCCCTTTGTGTAGAAGAGGAGGAGAAAATCTGAATAAGAAGCTCTATATGTGTCCTTATCTATCTACTGTCTCATTTAGCCTGAGGTTTTCTCACATCGGCTCCCGTGCACGAAACATCAGACTGAGAGACACTGCTCTACTGAAACATTCAGCATTAACAAGCTATTTTTTTGTTGTCATTGCCCTCCCAGTAAGGCTGTGGCCCTTTTATGACACAGTGTCTTACATGTGACAACTGCCATAAAGTAAGGGTGAAGCATCTGCTTTCCTAAATGCTTCAGCAAGGCAAAAGTGTTTCAGCGAGTGGTGCATTGGAAGTTTGATACCCAGCTGGGCACAACTCAGCCCTCAGTCTGTAAATAGAAGTTTTAATCTCTGTTCTAGTGTTTCATTAGCTGGGTTTTCATGTGGGAGAGAGGGAGCCCAAGATAGCACGGGTCATATACATGGCCTTTTTCTAGAAGTGTTTGCTTTAGCCAGCTTGGATTCTTAGGGAGCTTTGTGGCTTTCTGGAACAGTGCTACTCTGTCCACGGCACTAAAATCACAGTTGGTAAACAGCTCCTCTTTAAAATCTGTTCCTCGTGTGTTCTTCTATGTACCTCCAGAGCTATATGTGAGATCTGAACACAAAGAGGCCTTGGAGGCTTCACCAAGCTCACTGCTGCTTCTCTAAAAGCAGGTGAAGTGGTGGGTTCCTGCTGTGCATCGTTCTCATTACTTGGATTCACACAATGCTATGGTGAAGCATCTCCCAGCTGCTCTTTTTCTGGTAAATCTTCTTTCAGGGGGTAGGATGGTGGATAAGGGATGCAAAATACTGTTCCTCTGGCTGGTCACAGAGCTGGAGGTAGATGAGCAGCTCCAGGGTTGGGAGACCCAAGAAGCTCCTTCTGAAACTCCACTTTCCACAAAAGCTGCCGCAGGGTTGCATCAGTTTATTCTAAGGGGATATATTTAGGTCTTGAAGAGTAATTACACAGCTTTGAATAAGTCTCAAGTCAGAAGAGGGCAAAGCTTAGCTTGGCAGGGATTCAGCCTTCTGGGAGTCTTCTTGCGAAATGGTCCAAGCAGCTTTTTTTAAAATAAAACTTCTGAAGAAGACCCACTGAATTGGCACCTGGTACCAGGCATTGGTCTGAACTATTTCTGACTCTCCAAATACAGAGTAAAACTTAAAATTAGACACTTCTGGTTTTAAGCTGTGAGTTTCTGCTTTACTTTTAGTTGCCTTGTGATTAGGATGGAAGGAAACGCCTCTCGATGCAGCCCTCACCACGCTTCTTGTGTGTTTTTTGTTTCTGTATGATGGTTCCTAATTGTACATCAGAGAATATTCTAGGGCTAAGTACAAAACTGCTCATCATCTGAGTTCTCCTTTTTTTTTTTGGTCCCTATTTTAGTGTTCTCTAATTACCAGCCTGACGATAGCTTGGTGGGAGGTGGATAGGCAAAGCCCGTTGCTTCCCCACATACCATCTTTTGGAAGTGTGGAATTAATTTTTAAGGGTTTGGTTTGAAACAATAGAGCTGTCCCTTGCTTGTCTAATGATACAGACCCAGCCCCCACCCTTAAGAGCCACTCTTTAAAGTAAAAAAAAGAAAAAAAAATGAGGTTGAAATTCATTGTTGAACGATTGTGAAACTTGTGACTGGAGAGCAGCTCAGCATTTTATCTTGTAAACTCCTTCTCACCCTGTGCAGACTATTCCAAAGACATAAAAAGCCCCAAGCTATGCTGCACCTGCAGCTCGGGTTCGTGTTCACTGTTCTGTGGGTAACATAACCCCCCCCAAATCCTTTTCCTAATCCCTTGCACTGTGTGGTATCTACAGCAGTTTTGGGAAGCCAACACACGTCCCTAATAAGAAGCAGAATGTCTGTTAGCAGAGCTTTTGCTAAAGGCAAATTAGCTCTGAAGCTCTTTATTACTAATCAGTACTTTTTTGCCACGTTTTGAAGTAATTAGCCTTCATTGGACTTAGCAGCATCCAGCAGATGCTTAATCATGGCTGCATTGTAAAAAGAGTGAGAACTCCTGAGTAAGGAAACTCGTGCTGGAGCAGCCCTAGAGATCCCACTCACAGAGCAGCTTCAGGATCTGGGAGCTGGAGCTTAGTCCCGAAAATACTCACTTTTACAGGAGTTAGAGTTCTGAGTAGGGCTGTGAACAAAGTGTGTGAACTGTGAACAGTGTGCTGTTCTACCTGTCTGATTGAACATCATTCACTTGTAGCTGCCTTCCAGCATTCAGCATGAAGCCTTGCTCTCTAGAAAACAGCAATTCCTTTCTAAAGACACCTAATGCTGCTAAAATATTCAGTGATTTCTGCATCCCCTGTATCTGCCTTGCATTGCTGAAGCACATGTGTCCTCAAGTGTTTTTCCATTCTGTTGAACTCCTTTTTTTCCATCTGTGGCAGAGTTTTCCTTCCTTTAGGTCATTCGAGATACCTGCTACTGAGTCAGGTTTAAGGCACCCACATCTGAAATGTAACTTGCCTAATTTGGCTGGCTCAGTGAATATTTTATTATAGGCAAAACCTTTTTATTCCCTCCGGAAGTGTTTATTCTCCTGTCTGAAAGAGCTGGAGTGAGTTGAGTGGAGCAATGAGAACCAGATCTCATCTTGAATTAATCCCAGATTCAAAGGTATTTTTGGCACTTAGATGTCTCGCTTTTCACTGACTTCAATAGCAAGCCTGAGTTCTGTCTGGAAGGGGTTTAAGTTCTCTGCCTTGAAAGAATTGCTGCCTTCTGTTTTCTCTTGTTTTAAACAGGGATGATCAGCCTTTATCTGCATTACAGAGGATTACAGGTTTCAGTTATTTGTCAGCGACTCCTTTTCTGTTCTCTGTGTCTTGGCCAGCAGATTCAGTCCCACAATGTCTCAGAGGACCAGCAGGGACCTTCTGGTTTGGGATCCAGTCCCTGGATTTGTCCTGTTGGGCTCAGCTCGAGGTTGCAGAAGGGCTGCTTGGGCTACAGCTTCTGCCCCTTCCTTCCCAGGAGGAGAGTTGAGGCACTACCAAGGCTGATCGTTCTCCCCTTTGCCACCAATCCCTTTGGCCTGCACCATGCCCGGGTCAGATGGTGGGAAGCCTCCCTTTCCCTGCGAAAGCAAACAGCTTATCAGGTGCCCTTGCCCCTTAGTCCTGTGCTAGGAGGAGAGATAAGAGGGAGATGCAAACTTGCTTGCTCACAGCCGTGTCAGCAGTGCCTTCCCTTCCTCCCCTGGCCTCATTACTCTGAGAACTGACCTGGCTGAGGGCCAAGCTCCGAACCATAAGTGGATCAGGTCCTGCAGAGGCTCAGTGGGCAAACCAGAGCTCTGTGGAAGGACCCACATGTCTTGTTTCCAGCCTCCTTTTGAAAGGGGAAATCCAGCTTCCCCTGAGGGCTCTGCAGCAGCCAGAGCTGTACCTGAAGCGATTCCTGTGCTCGGGAAGGCATCTTCTCTTCCTCCTGCGGGCTCAGGCAGGAGCCATGTGCTCCTCCACTCGCCCTGGAGATTAGGATAGGCTGATCAGAAGCTGTGCAAGCAAAACCACCTCCTCCCTGGCAGAAACTGCTTTACATCTGAACCCCCCACATGATTTGAAGCGCAGTGTTTGCTTGGCATGGCCCTGTCTGCCTGAACCCAGGAGCATTTCCACATGTGTTTTTGTCCTCCTTGGAGCTGGCTGTCCTCACTGGCTTCCTCCCAGCATGAGAAGCAGGGAAGGACAAACCATCCAGGACACACAGCACGTTCACTGGGTAGAGGCTGTACAAACAGACATGCTGGAGGAAGATAAGCTTGTGAACCTTCAGCCCAGTTGGGTTACAGAGATTGGCTCCATCCACGCCGGACGGTGAATGAGCTAAACCGGCTAAGCAGGAAATGTCAGAGAGCTTGTGAGAGTTTTAAAGGCAAATTCTGCTGATGAGATGATTAGTCTGCCTGTAACCTAGGTGGATTTTACCTTTATTGACTAGTGAAAAGCTTAATGGTAACATAACACCCTTGTGTGGCGCCGCTTTGGGCGGTGTGGACCAAGCTGTGTTGCGCAGGATCTTTACAGGCCAGGATGCCAGTCATTAAAAAAGGTACTTAACAGTCAAGACTGATTTGGCTTTGTACTTTTATTTGAAGAATGTTTTTGTTGTTGTTTTTTTTTTCTCCTTCTCACAGAGAGGAAGTTCAGGAAAACTGTGTCCGCTGGAAAAAGAAATTCACCTTTGTGTGTAAAATGAGTGCCAACCCTGCCACAGGGCTCCTGGACCCCTGCATCTGCCGAGTATCTGTCCGCAAGGTGAGCATCCAGCTTCTGCTCCTGGCAGGTAGTACCACCAGTGCACTGGTGTTGGTTGCTGGGTGCTTTTTGTCAGCAAGAAAAATTGCACAGACTGTGGTGGGAAGGAAGGATTGTTTGGGCCAGGACGTGCTGGAATGGAGCCTCTCTGTCCAGCAAGGGTACTTGATGGAGGGTGGGAGCAACCGAGGTCGTGGTAGCTCTTGAGAGACAGAGATTTGTGAATCCTGAGAGCAGATTCCAGGATTGAGTTATGTCTTTCCCCCTGTTTCCCCAGCACATATAATAGCAGCTTTTCCTGTTTGTTTTGTCTCCCATTATAGGAGCTGAAGGGCGGAAAAACCTACTCAAAGGTAAGAGCACAGAAAGGGCAAATGTGGCAGAGTGATGATGGCCTTGTCTGCTGTTAGTCCTTGACACCCATTAGAAACCAGTGGCTGCTGAGTGAAGCAATCTGGAGAGATGCTCATTAGTTCTGAGTTGAAGCCTGAGTTAAGAGAGTTCCCAAAAAAATCCCTTGCTAGGGCAGGATCCAGATTGCACTGGATGTGGATTTGAGACGGGGGTTGGGAAGATGATCTGCATGTCCTCAGACTTTGGGGAAGTTCTGAGTCAGATGTGAACTCTCTGGCTTCTGGCAGCGTCTCCCTAATAAAGAAACACAGACTCCAGTTCTGTTCTCCAGAACACAGCAGCCAGCTGGGGCTGGGGCAGGCACCTCACTGCCTTGTGAGTGCAGGCAGAAACCTACAGCAGGAATCACTGCCTTCCAAAGCACAGGAGACGGCGAGGCAAAACCCAAATGGATCAGCAGGGATCTTAGTTTTGGTTTGTTTCCTCCTCGTTTTCTTGCCTCTGCTATGGAACAGACAATGGGCCACCCCCTTCTCTGCCTTGTGCTGGATCAAGAGACAATGTTGGCTTAGAAGCTGAGCTCACACAGTGCCCGAAATCATGTTTGTTTGAAAATGAGTCACTGCTGCTGGTTTCTAATAAACAGATGCTCAGGTCACGCACAGCCCTTTAAGAATTTCTTCTCATCAATATCCTTTCTGAGACCATGGAGGCAGCTGGTTGTGAAGGGTGCACTGCACTCCTATGAACTGCTGTGCTGTGTGAGACAGGGCAGTGTGGCTGCCTGTTCCTTTTTCATTGCTAATTAGGACATGGTCTCTAGGGCCATCAGTTTCTCTTTCACTAAATTCAAGCTGTGGGGAGGTTATTCATTCTGCAGGGCTGCCTGTCCAGGGAGAGCAGCAGAGCTGGAGGAAGAGACATGCCTCTGAGACATAGGAAATCCATCAGTCTGTGCCTCCTGCAGCGTCCATCCTCAAGCTTTCCACAGTGTTTGGAAATGCAGAATTAAAGGAAGCCTGAAGGCATGTTTCCATGGTGGAGTTAACCTGCACTCTTATTCAGGCCATGTTCTAACTTACTTCCTTTTTACTCAATTGTGTTTAGTGACATTTAAAAGAGACCTCCTTGATCCAGCCCAGAATTGGAGACCAAATCTCACGTGCTTTTCATCTCTTGTGCCGGTGTCTTGCTTGGTCTTCTGTGAAGAAAATTGATGTGTTCTCCTAAAAGATGATCTGAGCATTTCAGCAGCTTAGGCACAAGGGATGTCACACCAAACAGGGTGATTGCAGTTGTGCCCTATGGACCAGGCTTATTCCAGACAGGCCCTCATGACAGGACTGATCTGGGCTTCCCAGTGTTTCTAGCAGAAGTCTGTGGTGTATGTCCACACAACTATTTTCCCATTTTAAACCAAAATAAGTCCACACCTTTTTGAACTATCTTAATTCAGCTGAAAACTCCTCGAGTCATGGCAGCAGATGTAGAGGGTAATGCAACTTGTGAATGCCCTCTGTAGAGGCTGAGAGTGATGGAGCTGTTTGTGCTCCAGGCAGAGTTTCCACTGACTTGCACACCTTTGGGTTTGACGTGAATGTCACCTCAGTGTCAGGGGTTATGGAGCGGAAGACGACAGGAAGGACTGATAAAGCGGAAACTCTTTTCCTCTGAGCTGGAAGAAACACTATCAGCTGGCTGGAAAACTGAGGAAACTATTCTGAAAGGTTATATCTGAAAACATCCTTTTGTTAAGGGATCTTTCCTCTATATACTGGGAGTCTGCTTCCTGAAAAAGCTTCTGACCTCAGCACACCGTGTGGGTCGCTGGAGGGTTCTCCCACACTCTGACGTCGATATTCTTGAAGAAGTTAGTGCTGTGGTGGCAGAAAAAGGAACTGGGTTTGGGCCACTCCTGTTGTTCTCCTAGTGTGGTCGTTCTGTGTCTTTGTCACAGTGATGGATTGCAGCTCCTTCTGTGGCTTTCTCCTGTCCTGTTTATCTCCAAGAGATAAAAATTTGCTGTTTTTTCCCTTATCGGTGAATAGTTAGAAAGCAGCATAGCCCTTGGCTAGAAGAGACAGAGGAATTTCTAGGGCAAGGGCTGGAGAAACACCTGCATTAAGGGAATTATTAAGAAGGGAGAAGAGAGGGAGAAAAGTTGGGATATGTTTTTCCTTCCTTTTTTGCTGATGAAAGGTTCCCTCTCTATCCCACATCATTTTTTCATTTGCCATCAGGAGTTCCCTTTTGCGAATGGGATGGAGGAAGCAGCTATGCTAATGGGGGTGCTGTTTCCCCCTGAATCATATATCTTGAGCAGACTGTGGTTTAGACTTTTGATTTGGAGCCATGGGAGCCAGGGTTCCTGTGGCAATGGCTGTGGTTTGTGCTCTGACTCCCTATCAGCTTCCACAGTTGACAGAGCACCACATTTCCGTAGGATGGTGCTACTGTTGGGGCTCCCCTTTCAGCTGTGTCATCCAGCTGTCAACACTGGGGCAGGAGGAATGTTCTGCAGTGCTTGGAATGACCTGCTGCTGGTCCACCTGTGCTCCGTGTTCTCCTGGGAGCTGATCTGGATGCTGAAGTGACGCAAACTCTCCGTGCTTGGATGGTTTGTCCAAACATGGGGCACAGCATCTCTTCCTGGTCAGATTAGATGAGACACAACTGACTTGTATTCCTAAAGCTCTGCATAAAAGAAGCTGTAACTTTTCCTTTGAAGCACTCTGTTACTACACTAGGAATTAGGGCAGGAAAACAAAGGGACTCTTCATTGTGTTTGTGTTTACTCGGGGGCATCAGTGCCCTCTTTGAAGTTACCTGTGGTCTTCAACTTTCTGTCACCTTCCCTATTTGCCTCCCCATTGTTAGAGGAGGTTTAGAGAGCTCACAAGTAAATCTCTCCAAATATTTTTCTTCCTTTCTGCCTGTCAAACATCCCCCTTGCTGATTAAGCCTTAGCAGCATTGAGGACACTTTGCTCCAGGAGTTCCCCAGCCCAGCAGCTGCCTCTGAGGGGTGAGGCACATGCACTGCTCCATGGCTCCGGGCTTCCAGCTCCCTGTGCCGAAATCTCAGTTGTTTTTTTCAGGATGGTGTCACTTTCCTCTGTAACAATATCCTTTCATCTCCTGGTTCACATGCTCCACTGCATTCTGGGATGGCCCGATACAAAGAGTGCCTTATTATGTTTGTGTATGTGTGATTCTGTTTTTTCCACATCATTGACCTAGTGCCTTCCATGTCCTTGGTTATGCAACGGCTGCAGGCTGGTTAACACTGTCCTGGCCAGCACCACCACTGTCTGCCCTTCCTCCACGGAGGTTTGGCTTCCTGAAGGCCTTCCAGTGTCTCTCTGACTTGGGATTAGGAATGTGACCCTGCCCATCCTCAAGAGCAGGGGATCCTCACAGCCACCACCTCTGTTTCTGCCCTTGCTCACAGATGCTCTCTCTTTTTTTGGTCCGTGTGACACCATGTATCCCTTTATTGAGTAACCTTTGTTCTCTCCCGTTCCCCTCCATTGTTTTCTTGGCTGCAGCTGGGCTTTGCTGATCTAAATCTGGCAGAATTTGCGGGCTCTGGATCCACTGTCCGTTGCTGCTTGCTGGAAGGATATGATACTAAGAACACCCGACAGGACAACTCCATCCTAAAGGTACAGCAGCTGCTACTGCCATAGCTGAAATGCTGTGACTGAATTCAGGGAGGGTCACAACCAGAGTGCAGTGCCAGACCTGAGAGAAGGTCCTGTTAGTGTGCAGAGACAGGATTTTGCTTTTGTGCTGCTAGACTGACTTGAGAAGCTTCCCATTATCAGAGTTGCCCTTTGATAATTTGGCCAAGCAATGGCCCTTAACAACGTTCTCTGTCATCAAAGAAACCAAGAACAGGAGGGAGGGAGGAGATTCTGAGTGCATTGTCAGGGTGGCCAGGCTGGTGTCCTGCTGAGCCACTCGAAGTTACTGATGCCAGGGATTTCAGGCAGGAAGGGAAATACCTTGCCAAATCCCTGAAGCTGATTTCCTTTGGAAAGGAACTAGATCTTGCTAATCTTTACACCCAGCCCTTGACCCCGTGGCTGTTGTGAAGTGAGGAACACTGCTAACAATGTTCCTTGCGTCCCCTCTCCAGGTCACCATCGGAATGTCGTTGCTCTCGGGGGACCCCTGCTTCAAAACGTGAGTTTCTGGGCAGACCAGGACACCTGTTCCTTTTGCAGTTCTCTGCTGGAGACTAAAACTGATGTAGGGGAGGAAAATTAATGCCCTTGATATTGGGAAGAACAGGGAAAAGCTTAAAAGCATTCGAATCAGCCAGAAAAGCGTATCCAGCCTGTGCTGTTGATTGGTTTTGTTCTCTGCTCTGGCTTTCCCAGTTTGATTATTGCTGTGCACAGTGTTTTCCCTGCTAGCGTGAGTTTAGGTTGTGGAAACCAGTAGATGCTGATGACAAACTTCATGTTTTGCTGAAGGACAGAATTTCTCATGGCTCTGGGGTTGGTTTCACTGACCTCCAAGAGGACAAAGGTCACTGAAGAAAACAGCCTTGGAAATGGACATGCTTCAGCACATATCATGCGGGATAAAGATCTCAGATTGAAACAGCAACAAAAATACTGCAAGGCTGAAACATTTTAAATTTTTTTGTTTTTTTTCTAAAGGGTTGGCAGTTTGTATTAGCAGAGAAATTGCAGTCCTGTGGGGGTTTTTGTGCTGGGAAAGAATAAATACAGTTAAGATGTGAAGCAGTTTTGCTGCTTAAAGAATTGTTGGTGAATCAACTAACAAATATCCTGGCAGCATCTCCTCTTCCACTGCAGTGTGGTGTCACAGGGCTCTGCAGTCCGAGCCCTGCTGTGGTGTGCTGGAAGGTGTGTGACTGCACACAGCAGGGCTGCCACGTGCCCACGGAAATATTTGGTGTTGACTCCCAGCAGTACAAGAGAAGAAAGCTTTACCTGGAGGCCATCTCTTGCAGCAGTGGTCTCCTGGGCTAAAAAGTCTAATTTTAGGAGCTAGCTTGAAGTGTTTATAAATTAGCTTGCATTTGTGTTATAAAGTGCTGCATAATTTTTGGTAGGTTTGTTTTGTGAATGGCTTTTCGTGGTGCTGCAGCGTTTCCTGAGACCTTCAAGCCCAAAATCAATGTCATCTGATTCTGAAGAATTTCTGCTTCAGAAGGAAGTGTAACAAAGAAGTTTTTGATATCTTAAACCATAATTTTGTAGCAGTAACAGATGTTTTAAATCTGGGGTACTAGGATGTCTGGAAATAATATGTCTGACAAAAATACCTGTTATTCCTTTGCTATGGAAGCAAGTCCTACTGTTAGAGTGCCTGAAAATTATACAGAATTGGATATAAATATCTATTTAATGTAAGTAGGTTGTCTGAAAGTCAAACCTCCTAATTTTCTTAAAGGATTTTTGCAGTCACTGCCACTCTCTCCTTATATGTTGATGATGTGCAAATGTCTAAAAATGGAAGCTTTGCATGTGGAATAGTCCTTGATCAGTAGAGCTTCTGGTAAATGGCACTCATTAGGGGGATAGGCAGGAATTAAAACTGTGCTGGGAAATCACTTCCAAGCACTGACTTTCTGCAGGGATGGATGAACCTTCTCCTTCTGGGGGTCACCGAGGGGGGCAGAGCAGGCTGAGCAGGAACACTTTTTGCTTACTTAAGGCTGTAAAAGGCTTACAAACCTGTGAAGCAAAGTCTCCAAAGCACCTGTGTGCATGTAAATCACTGATAACGTGATTAGGGAGGTTTTTTCCTGGTGAAGGCACGTGGGTTTCCTGGAACCTTCACAGCCGTTTGGCTGCCCACATAAAATATTCTCAGTGCTTTATTCTCTCTCCCAAAACACTGCAAAGGTCCTCTCATGTAGCATCTTTCTTCAGAGCTTCAAGTGAGGCAAATAAAAGTTTTTATTTCTCACTCCTCACTTAAAAACCATATTATGATCCATTAGTTACAGTTCAGACTTCAGGCTACAGGGAGGTTAGGGCTCCAACAGGAAAATTCACTTTGCCACGCTGCACATGCTGTGGCTTCCACCCAAAAACACTTCTGGAGGAAGGGAGGGGGCTCCAGGCACTCATAGCTCTGCCCTGCAGCCAGCATTTACAAAGGGATGTTGGCAGCACACAGAATAACCAGAAAAATAATTTTGACAGCTGGAAAAACACTTAAGTCTCACTGAAAAGTAGTTTAATCATCAGTTAAAGAAGGGAAAGGTTATTTGATCGTTGTAAAAGTGCTCTCGTAGGGGGGTGGGGTTGCTGAGATAAAAGGTTTCATTTTGGCCCTTGAGTTAGAAAGGTGTAACAGAAAGGGAGCTGGAACTGACAGTGATACAACAGCAAACTGGTTCCTGTTTGTGAAGCCAACTGGCCACTGGACACGTGCTGGGGGGGAAAGGGCAGCTCTGGTTGGTGTTCTGGAGCACAGTGCAAACTCAGAGCCTCTTGTCCCGCATAAATGATTGAATGGTCCCTCTTTGCCTTAATTTACCTCGGAAACTTGCCTTTTCTTGTTAATACAATCCAGATGCAGTACAAGGTAGGGAAGACCTGAGTCTGGAATCTAGGAAAATAAAACCCAACACCCCACTGAGCTGCTGGTCAGAGGGCTGCCAGCTTCCCCTGCCGGGAAGGGTGGGATAGATAGAGTTGGGGATGATTCCCAGTCCTTGCCTGGCACTCTGTAACCTCCTTCCCTTCTGATTACAGGCCTCCTTCCACCGCCAAATCCATCACCATACCAGGACAGGACTCTACCCTGCAGCTGACCTGCAAGGGAGAGGGAACCACAAGCAGCAGCAGTTCCTCCACCATCGGCTCCCTGCGCCAGACCAAGCCAAGAACTGCCATTCTCAGCTCGGGTATGAACGCCCATCCTGGAGCCATGCAATGTTTGGCTGTGTCTGGACACTCCTTTGTTTTTTCCCAGCAGTTGCAAGCACAGAAACTTTAATTTTTTATGTTTTCCCATCCTCAATCCCATTGCTCATTAAGAAAAATTGAGAAAAATAAAACCATCTAAGTGTAACTGAGGAGAGAAGGGATGGGTCTTTGCCATATGCATATTCCTGTTAGAGGAGATAAAACAATTTGTTACTGCTGGGGATTTAATAATTCATGCATTGCACTCATCCCTGCTTTCCACTGTATTCAATGACACTCAACATTGTTCCCCACTCAGCTGTTCTGTTGCTCAGACTTATCTTCTAGAAAAGTTCCTCTGAAGGTTTTAGAGGTTGGTTTGAGGTCTAATGGCCTTGTTCCAGCTGCTGATACAGTTCTTTGGCTTCTCTATGAGCCCGTTTTCAAGGACAGTGCATTTTCACATTGCTTTTTTTTTCCTTCCCAGCACATTCCAAATGTGCAGGCACATACACTGCACCAAAATAGCACTCCAGTCTCATCACCTCAGTGACTGAGCACAGGGTGCAAGTGCTGTTCTTAAAAAGCTGGCTAATGTGTTACATTTGTGCATTTCTGGATAAGCTTCCTGCAGGAGACAAGCAGGGGTCACAGCAGAGGAGCAGAAGTTACACTGAGGTTTCTGTATCAAAATCAGAGGTGATTTAAATGGTATAGGCTCTCTCACAAGTAATAGAGGGGGAAAGGCAGTAACAGAAGCACCCAAACAGAGATTGTAACACTTCACTGCCAGTGGCCATCTGATGCTTTCTTGGTCTTAATGTTTTTACCAAGGGATAGCTTCAGATACCACCTGTCCTTCTAGATGCTACAAGTCCCCAGAGGTGTTTGTAAGTTGAGGTGCTAGATGCTAGAATTAGTGGTAAACTTGACAGAGAAGCTCATTGTGGTCTTCCTACTCCCCAGGTGTTTCTAAGCTCTGTGCTGGCCTGGACAGCTCTGCCAGCAGAATTGTCTCCTTTCCTTGATCTGGCATCCCAAGATCAGGCTCCACTCTGAGCTGATCAGGGCACAGTGTTGTGGCTTGGTTATGGTGTAAGCAGAGTGTCCTGTTGTTCCTTGGCAGGTGTCCCAGAAGAACCAGATCAGAACCTGTCCAGCCCGGAGGAAGTTTTCCACTCGGGGCACTCGCGGAACTCGAGCTACGCCAGCCAGCAGTCCAAGATCTCTGGTAACCATTGATTCACACAGCTCTGCCAGCACTGGCCACATCCATTTTCTTTCCTGCGATGAATCCCTGTGAGAGTGATTTGCAGCCATCTCTCACCCTGCTCTTACCAATCTCCTGCTTAGTCTCTGCAGATGAGCTCACAGATTTGTGTCTAAACCTCGTGTACAGGAGTAGAACGCTGGTGTGAAGTTGCCCTGCCTGTTAACTGTGCTGCCAGGGAGGGGGGGAAGGTGTGGATTGTGATCACACTGTGTTTGCAGGTTACAGCACGGAGCACTCCCGCTCCTCCAGCATGTCCGACCTGACCCACCGCCGGAACACGTCCACCAGCAGCAGCGCGTCCGGAGGGCTCAGCATGACCGTGGAGTGTCCTGAGGGAGAGCGGGACCACAAACTAGAGAAGCCACCTCGCCCCCCCAGACCGGCCCTTCTGCTGGACAGACCCTCCCGGTGAGTAACTGCAGAGCAAAGACCCTTCTCTGGGAAGGAGAGACAGAACCTGCTCCTTGGTTTTCGTGCAGCGGTAGATCGGATTGTAGCCGCTGAGGAGGAGACTATTGCCAAGAGAAGCAGGACTGCATATGAAAATATGTGTCTTGAAAAGCTGAGTAAGTTTCCCATGTGTTTCCTCTCCCCCAGGAGGAAAAAGGATTCAGTGGAGAGTCACCCAACCCGAGTGGATGACACCAGGATCGATGCTGATGATATAGTGGAGAAAATAATGCAGAGTCAGGACTTCACAGATGTCAGCAATACTGAAGGTGAGAGGGGGAGTCTCAGAGGGGATGTCTGGGCTGTTCTTTAGCGAGGCTGACAAGGGTTTACAGTCAGCTCTGATCTGCCATGGGCTCCCTTCCCCTTTTGACAGCTATTTGCTTTCAGTGCTTGCTGGGTGTTTCTGTGGTAGATAAACCATGTGGGTTTGAGAGCTGCACATCCATTCACAAATAGCACTTGCTGCTGTTCCACACGTGACAGCAGAGGTTGAACAGGAGCTCAAACATGCAGGGGGAGAGAGGAAAAATACTGATTCTCAGTGCAGTGGAAATCAGTTACATCAGCTGTCTGCACTGCTCCAGTGGCCTCCGTCCAGGGTCAGCCCAAGGGTATTTATTAAAATAGGAGAGCACAACTGGAGGGGAAACAGCACATCTCTGCAGAGAGATGGGAATAACTATGGGTTATAGTGTGCTGGTGACCAGGTCTGGCTGAGAACTTAAGAAGGGGTTTTATCCTTTATAGTCATAGCATCTGTTAAGAGAAAACTAATAAAATAACTGCATTTGTTTTCATTTTTCAGTTTAGCATAGAAATCAATCTTTTTCATGTGATTTTTTTAATCTGAGGTTTTTTGTTGAGTTTTAAACTTGAGCCTAGCTTGTTGTATGTGCTTCTTTAGCTTACCATTAGTCACTTTAAATCGTTGTACATGGTAACACTCATATCATATGGGGATTTACACCTCACTCAGCGTGAGTTAAAACTAAACTGAATGCAGCTGCCTCTTGCCAGCAGAACAGGCTCCAGTGAGCCTACAAAAGCATCATGAAGCCCCACATCTCATCTGTTCAGATGTACTTAAGCTGACCAAGAACTTGCATCAATGGAATTGCCTTAAAAGAAGCAGCTGGAGAAGTATCACTGAATTAATTTCTCTGCCTTTACTCTTCCAAAGCTTCATGTTACGGAGGCTCCCTTTCAGAGCAAGGAGAGGAGATCCCAGGGGCTCCATTGCTGTGGGAACACCACCAGAAAGTGTGCACGTGTATCCACAGAAACACACTTGCTCTGTGCTGACCACTGTGCAGTGTGTCTGGGAGGGGAGCACCTGGCAGGGTTGGTAGCTCTGGGTTTTAATGTCTGTGTTGCTTTTCTCTCTGCAGACAGTAACCTGAGGTTGTTTGTGAGCAGAGATGGAACAACTACGCTGAGTGGAATTCAGCTGGGAAACAGGTAAGCTTCCCAAAAGCCTGGCAGACAGAGGGTCTCCGGGGGGATTGGTGAGATCTCTGTACCCGGGAAACTTCCACCTTTTGCTGCAGGAGAGATTTCTAAATATCATGTGTTACATGGTGGCTTTATTCCCACATTAACGCCCCTGAGATCCCTTTGGAGGCAGGCTACAGCTGCCCTGGAGTATGAATGTAGTTCTCAGCAGGAGCTCAGAGGGGATAATGGGATTCTAATTGTTAGACCCAGGAACAGAAGTAGGGAGTGAAAGGACAAAATGGTAGAGGCTGGTTCCCGTTTGCTCCTGAAGGAGGGAGCTTTGCCTCCTGCTGGCCTGCAGCAAAACTGCGGCGGCAGCCTGGCTTATTGTCCCTTGTCCCTGCCTCTTATTGTCCCTTTTCCCTGCCTCCTCCATAATCGTGGAGGGCTTGTCCTCTCATGAAAGACTCCTGAAGCAATAAAACTTTTTCTCTCCACAATAGCTGTTAGTACAATGCCTCGGCCAGTTGCCTTTGAGCCTTTATTGCACCTTTTGAGTTGAACAAAAAGAAAAGCAATAATCTTAATACAAAGATGTGTCGAGTTGGTGGCAGAACTGGGAGCACAGCAAAGCCAGGAATGCAGGCTCTTTGTGCAGGATGGGATACTCCCCCTTTTCCTCTGTCCTTTGGAAGGGTTCATGTGTTACACCCAGCTCTCTCCAGCTCTCTGGTCTTGGCTTGCCACGTCTCTGTCTGCTCGGTGTTACGAGGGCTGACTTCCAGCCAGGCTGACTCGTGATTTGCAGTGTTTTGTGTGGGGTTAGAGGACGGTGTTTGTGAGTGGAGAGCTCTGAATCAAAACTTGCTTGCTCGAAGTGACTGCGGAAAATAACCTGCCTCCCTCCTCTTCTCCCCCTCTGCCTCCCCAGGGTCTCGTCTGGAGTTTACGAGCCAGTGGTGATTGAAACCCACTAAATGTGAAGAACAGGGTAGAGCTGCTGGACACAGGCCCCCTACCCAGTCCGCTGCCACATGGATGCCAACCTTTACCTCTCTTCATGCAGCATTCCAGAAGGGATTTCTCCATGCCCCTCCCCATACATTTGCACTGCAGAACTACTCCAAGACCACTCCAGAACATGCACTTTCCCTGCATTGGCATTGTCCTTCTCTGCTTCCTGGTCCTTCCAGTGCCTGCCTTCCCCCTGTTCCTGCTGAGATGCAAGGTGTTTGTGGGGCTTATCCTTGGGCTAGTCCTGGAGGATGTTGCTCGTGTGCATCCCTCACTCCACCCATTCACTTGCAGCGGGGAACTTCTCAGCTTCTGTCTCCCCAAAACATTGGGTTATACCACTGTGAACTCTTCAAACCACTGGGGGAGGGGGAAGCCATTCTAACCAAACCCAGAGCTGCTTGTTGGGGGCACGGTGACGTGGCCACTTGCAGGATGCTTTATTCCATTGACTCTGCAAGGGAACATCACCTCCCAAGGCAATGGTTTTACTGAACAAGGTATGCTGTGGTGTACACCTCACCTTCCTACCCTCACATCCCCAAACATCATCTTCTCATAGGAAATATTTCCCAAAAGTGCATTTCAGAAAAATTCCGCAATCCAGCTGGGAGTTGGTGAACGGTTAAATGCGAGTGCTCATCACACCACTGACTGCAGTAGCCCTTCCACTGCTGGGCATGGAAGGGAGTGGTCATCAACTAGCATTAGCAGGAGCACTTTAGAGATTACAAATTTTACCTGGAGGAGGCTTCTGCTCACTATTCCAGGAGCATAATCCATGTTTGCTGGACTGATTCAGCAAATAGTACTGTTGGAGCTTGGAATACAAAGCCTCTCTTTTTTTGTTTTTTTGGCTCAGGAAGGGAACTGCCCTTCTTGGACTGTGAAAAGAATATGGTTCTCTGACAGCCCTCCCCTGGGCCAGAGCAGGGTGCAGTTGACTGCAGTGGTCTCTCTGTTGTGGTGGTGATGTCGATTGCCTCTCTTGGTCTGGGCCAGTAAGGGATTTGGTGTTGGTTGGCTTTTCTTGCCCTGTCAGCAGAGATCTGTGTCTGAGCTGGTTCCTTCTGGGGCTGGGGAGAAGCCACTGTCTCTGCCTTCAAGGGTAGAATGGGTGTTTGCTGCTGCATTAGCCACAGCAGCTGTTCTTACCTGCGCCGTGGCGAGTGAACTCTTCTGACAAGGCTTCAAACTGTTCTCTGGTTGATCTTTCAATTGCTCTTCTTTGGGTTTGGTTTCTGCAGTTGTTCAACACTTTAGCTGCCTCTTTTCCTTGCAGTGTGTGGCTGAGATGTCTCTCCCTTTCAGCTCCCACTTGGAGATCCTCCTGGCAGCCGAATTGCCGGCGAGGATCCACGCAGCCTCCGCCGTGGGCCGGCAGCAGGCTGTGCTTGCAGCCCTTCCTGTACAGAGCCTCTCAGCTGATAAGCTATTTCTGTGTAGTGCCCATTCCTCTTTTGCCAGTGTACTGTGGTAGCACTCGACAGCCGTGCCCTCGGAGCAATTCCACGCTCCTGGGCTTGGCTGGGATGTGCCCTCCTCTGACACACGTGTGTGTGTGTGTGTGCACATATACAGACACACACTCGTCCTGCTCAGCAAGGAAAGACTTGTATCTGATCACGTTGTCGTTCACATTCTTAGTTGTTTTAAAGCCTTTTTTTTTTCTTAAAGGAGAAAAAAACAAAAAAAGGATTAATTGTGGTCTCTGTGACCAGAACGCATGCAGATGAGCTACTGGAAAAGGGAATTTGGCAGAATGAGAAACAAGGAATGAAAGGGCCTTGATTTATCTTTTTTTTTTCCACCCTTCTAGTTAAGGATGCTGCATGGGGAGTGCATGGGTGCTCAGCAGTGTGGCAAGGCTATACAGCTGCTTATTCTGTTTTGATAGTTTCTCTCTTCGAGTTAAGAGGTTTCTTTCTGTATTTGGTCAGACCACATATAGGATATGCATCTTTTTCACCCTTTCCCTTCAAAGGGAAGTAAGTTTGGATTAGGGTAAGAAGAGGGTACAGCCAACACCTTGGTTTGCTTTAATGTAGGGAAAAAGTGTTGAATCTTGAGTCTGTTCAGAACAAAAGCTCTTTCACACTTGCTGGTGTTTTTTAGTGGTAAGCCCTTCTTCATTCAGCCTGGGTAGGTTTGGCACTTGCCAGCAGGCTGCTGAGCATCCTGCCCTGTTCCTGGGGTGCTGCGTGTCTGCAGGAAGGAGAGAACTGCTTGCTTTTCTCTCTCTCTGGGGCTGTGCCAGAAAGCCAGGCCTGGCCTGACCCTCTGCTCAGGTCAGGGTGAGGGCAGAAGGAGGCTCAGACAGCAGTGGGTGTTCCTGCCCTGTCTGTGGATGGCTGTGCAGAACTGAGGGTCAGCACAGAGCCCCTGCTGCTCCCCAGGGGCCAGCGAAGCCCCTCAGGGAAATCAGATCCAACCAGGACTTGAAAGGAGCAAACATAAGCCAGGAAAGAGGCCAAAACACAGCTCACTTCTGCTGCTTTGCTTCTGTTCCCATGAAAAACAATGGCAGTCACTGTCAGAGCAGTTGGGATCCCAGGGCATTCTTCTGGCCTCCACTGGCAGGAATCAGCTGCTCCGAGACACTGGCAGCTCGGCATGTCACGAAATCCCCAGTGAGGCAGAGGGAGGAATCTCTTCCCAGCAAAGCAAGAGGAGAAGCAGTTGACCTTTTTAGAAAGCTGGTCTCATCTCCCCAGGCTGGCAGAGGCGTAACCTGCTCCATCGCGTCGCTGTGGCCAACCTGGGGCACGTCTTTGGCTTCTCTTCCCCTGGCTTGGCACATCACTGCTTGCATTTTTGATGGCTGTGTCTCATAGGATATCTCTTCCTTGTCTCTGTGTTATTATTGACTCCACAGATCCTGGTCTTTATGTGGCTTTTTAGCTCTCCTACCCCTCATTCTGGATGAGAAAGCAGTCCTGGTCATCCAGCCTGGCGAGGGCTGGAGCACCCAGAGCAGACCCCGAGGGAGGAAGAGCAGTCTGTTCCTATTTCTAGATCCCACGCAGTGCTCCTGCTGCATGAGCAATGCCCGGCGGTCCCTGGCTGGCCACGGGCATCCGAGGTGGTGGTGGCCATGGGGTCACTGGTCCCACACACTCTCCACTGCCTCGGGAAGCTGCGTCTCGTGAGCACTTTTTTCCTTGTGGCATCACTGCCGCCTGTTCCTTGTTGGACTTTGAACATTTAAGAAGTGAATCAGTTTCCAGACCCAAACCGCTGGCTAGTTTCCTTTGGGTTTTTCTCTTTTTTTTTTTTTTTGTTGTGAAGTTTATGGAATTTTTTTTTATATAAACCCAGCAGGCTGGTGTGTTTTTTTGACTGCATTATTGTTTCACTGATATTTTATTTCAGGGGGGCTGAGGGGGGGGGGATGTTCTTCCCCACATTGTTCCCCTTCTCAGGGGATTCAGAGGTGGCTTAAACAAGTAAAAGGACCTTATTGGCAAGACTCTGCATCCCCTGGGTCTCTGATGCTGATGAGCAGGGCTGCTCATGCCTGGCTGGCTCTGGAGGGCAGAGCTGGCTCTCTGCTCCAGTCTGGGGGGCCAGGCAAAATGTGTGGGCTCTGCTCTCCCAGTTTCTAGACCTTTAGCTGATGGAAGCCCATTGCAAAGTGTTAGGAAATTTAATGTAACTTTTTTACTAACTTTTCTTTTTTTAAAACCGGTATAAAACTGAGTGAATGTCCAAAAGAATAGGCTTAGCCGTGACTTGGTGAAGGAGATGGGTTTCAATTGGAAATTGTGATTGGAAAAAGGAGGAGAAGGATGTTGCTCCTCCATCATCTTCTGTATGGTCAGCACCTTAAGCAGGGGCCTCATGTTGTCCTGACCCTCGGAGTGATGGGCAGCAGGCATGTGATTTCTCCCTCCCCCCTCATTGCCACATCACTTCGCCCCCTGCAGAAGGTTAACAAGCCCTTTTAAACGTTTGCTTCAGTTTTTAGAGGGTTCCAAACAGGGCCGAGACCTGAAGAAACAGGTATTTCATTCTCATCTGAATAGGAGGGGTTGACTTTTTTTTTTTTAATTTATTTTGTCGTTGCTGTTTTCTTTTTAAACCGGTGGCAGTGCAGCTGGGCTCTGCAGCGCTGCCGGGATCCTCTGGGAAAACCTCACTCCAGGTACGCTAGAGCACCTCAGATAAACCCCCTCCTGGCGAGGGGCCCCCTCCCCTCCTCACTGCCTTACCTGGGGGCTGCAGACCCCCCTCTGCCCCTCCTGCCCCCTCCCTGCTGCCCCACCTGGTCTCTAGCTGAGTTCTTGCTCTGGTGACTGAGCCCTGTGGACAAGGCCAGTCCCCAGGGACAGGTTCCTACAAACGCTGCCTGGTCGCAGCTGTTTGTCCTTTGAAAAGCCACTTCCTCGCTGTGGAGGGGGGTTGATGAGTGCAGAATTCCCCCCCACTCCCCTCCTGAGAGCTGTGTTCATCAGCCCCCCCCACCCCATGCCATCCGAGCCCACTGCCCTCCACAGTCGCCCCCGCCCCGTGGGGAACGTGGAAACCTGGGAAATGAAAAGGAATTTGGGTGAAGCTCCGAGCGAGAGGTGCGGCTGAGCCTCGTGACCTGCCTCAAACACAAGGAGTTTGAGAGAGCCCGTATTTTTGTGGGGGGAGGGAGGGGAAAGAAGGGGGAGATGGTGTTTTATTTTCTTGAAAGTGAATTGAGCTCGGTGACCTTCGGCTGAGGTGCGCACTCAATTTGTATCAGATTCTATAAGAGAGATGGCTGATATTTTTGGAAAGGGAATGGGTCTATGCAAACTTCCAAAATTGCTTGAAAAGATAGTTTAACATTTTTTTTACTTTGAAATCTAAAGATGAATCTAACTTTTTTCTTAAAGCAGAAGTGCGTTTAGAAAGAGAAGCTACTTCCACTGCTCTATTTTGATGATGATTCTTGGAAAGTTTGGGCTGGAGGGAATGACTATTTTTCACCATTTTTATCTTGCTCCTCTAGTTTTTTTGTTTCTTTTTTTCTAACGGAATGCTGTGCCGTCTTTGATTCAACAGATCGTGTTTGTATTTTCTGTATCTGGTTCCTAACGTAGAGAAATAACAAATATATGAGGAAATCAATATAATGTCAAATGTTGTTATGGTTTTGGGGGGAAAAAAAAATAAAGGTTTTTGGTACTTCACACTGATTCTCCTTGCTCTGTTTCTTGTTTTTAAATGCATTTAAATGTCTGCTGAGGAAGCAGGAGGTTGAGAAGGGCGTGCTGGGTCTTGGAATAGGATTTGGCTTTGCCTTCTAGGATTGCTTTGGCAGCTGGGAGCAGAGATCCCTGCCAGCCCTTCTCTGCAGATGGAGAGGGGAGCTGGCAGCACAGCTCTAGTCCCGTGGAAGCAGCAATCCCGGGGAAAGGTGACCTGGCCAAGTTGCCAGCAAGTGTCCCTTGTTCCTGAATGCCGTATCCCAGCCAGGTTCTGTTCGATCTCCCCTGTCCTGCTCTGCTCGCGGGCTGGCCCGGGGGGAGGAACCACGGCCCCGAAGGCTCCAGGAAACTGAGTGGAGTTCTCTGGGTTCTCGTGGCTTGTGCCAGAGCAGCCCCTCTGCCACCACAGGCTGGCCATCCCCCTAAAGGAGGGCGAGCCAACTTCAGTGCCCAGATACTGCTGATGGTGGACAAGGCTGGAGGGGACCAGGGCCCCTGCCAGGAAAGGGCTTTTGCTTTGCCTTTTGCACCTGCTCAAACCTTCAGCTGCACCTTTTGAGGCCCGAGCAGGGTCTTCTCCTTTCCCTCGTTTCGGGTAGGGAAGGCAGCCGATCCCATCCCTTGTGTCCCTCGGCTGCTGGGTCTCACTTTTCCCTGCGTGTGTGTTTGGAGGAACAGCCGGGGCGCAGGGTGTCAGAGTCCCGCGGGATGCACCCTGTTCACGGAGGAGGCTCATCCCCTGGCACCGGGAGCTCGGAGCTGTGGAAGGGATCTGAGTCGCGCAGGAGGGAAGGCGGGAGCGCTGCCGGCCCATCAGGCGTTGTCCCCCTGCCAGGCTCGGGGCGGGCAGGGACTCCAGCGCGGCGCCGAACCCGAGTAATCCCTGGATTCCCTGGATTTGGGGGCGTTCCCTGGATTTGGGGGGTGATGGAGGCGGGGGCGGGGCCTCCCACACGCCCCGCCCAGCCCCGCGCGCCCCCAGCCACCCCCGCTGATTGGTCGCCGCCGGGCGCGGGACGGGCGGGGCTGTCGGACCGCGCGCTGATTGGTGGGCCCTCCGGAAGGGGCGGTGCCGGCGGGGAGCGGCTGGGGCGCCATGGTGAGTGCGGGCAGGGCCGCGGCCGAGTGAGGGGGGACTGGCACCTCGGGGCTCCTCCGCCCGCACCCGGGGCTCCTCCCGCGCCAACACCCTCCCTGCTCGGCGCGGGACCACGGGCGGCTTGAGCTGATTTGCGGCCGGGAGCCCGCGCGGGGCCCCCATGGCTGGCGCCCCCGCGGAGAGCCCGGGCCCGGCCGCCTCCCGAGGCCGGCGGGGTCGGTGCTTGGGTGGCCCGGGACGAGGATGCGGGGTGTGAGCTGGCTCGGGAGACTCCTAATTACAGGGGCCGGGCGGCCCCTGCAGCCCTCGCTAGGTTGTCCCGCCGCAGCGGCCCCGGCCCCACAGTGTCCCATCCCCTGGGTGTCCCATCCCCTGGGTGTCCCATCCCCTGGGTGTCCCATCCCCGCGATGTCCCGGCCGCAGGTTGTCCCGGCCCCGGGGTGTCCCGGCCCCGCGGTGACATAACAAAGGTCAGGTGCCGTCGGCGGCTCCTGCACAGGCGCTGCCGTGCCGATCCCGCTCTGACTCCCTCTCTCCCTTCGCAGGCCACAGCGACGGACCAGCTGGTTGGGTTCGGCTTGGTCGCCTTCAGCCTCGTCCTGTTTGTTTACTACACCCTCTGGATTATCGTGCTGGTACGGGTCTCCTCTGGACATTATAACACAGTTACTCCACACTCAGGTGTTTCCCTGGCCTGGAGCCCTGTCAGTGCTTCTGGCAGTCCTGGAGCCATGTCGGTGTTCCTGGCAATCCTGGAGCTGTGTCAGTGCTCCTGGCAGTCTTGGAGCCATGTCAGTGTTCCTGGCAATCCTGGAGCCATGTCAGTGCTCCTGGCAGTCCTG
>NW_020897735.1:4304264-4310735 GCF_003984885.1 Neopelma chrysocephalum
GTGTTCCTGGCAATCCTGGAGCCATGTCAGTGCTCCTGGCAGTCCTGGAGCCCTGTCGGTTTTCCTGGCAGTCGTGGAGCCCTGTCAGTGCTCCCAGCAGTCCCGGAGCTGTAGATGCACTCACTGCTATGTGGGAATCCTCACACTGCTCTCTAGTGTCCAGAGCCTTCCACTGATGGATCCTGGTGGGATCACCACGGAGCAGAGCCATTGTCAGCTGCTCCCTTCTGGAGGGCAGATTTGCTGTGCTTTGCATCAGCAGCTGTGCCCATCCCGAGCCCCCGGGGCCGTGGGACCCCCTGTGCCAGCCCCGGTAGCCCCGCCACGTTGTCCTCTGAATGCCAAAGCCTTTGCTGCCCACCCACTGCAGCCCCTACAGTGCTGACAGAGCCTCATGTGGGTTGGGGCACCCTGTTTTTAGCCACCTCACACTGATATTTCCATCCTGCTCCCAAAATCTCGAGGTTGCAGGTGCTGGGGACGTACCCTGGTGTTGTGCCCACCTGCTGACCGCCCTCTCTGTCCCTGCAGCCCTTCATCGACAGCAACCATGGGATCCACCAGTACTTCCTGCCCCGGGAATACGCAGTTATCATCCCCGTGGTGGCTGGGCTGCTGCTGGTGCTATTTATAGGTGAGAGTTATTTCTGTTCTAATTAGAAACTTCTAAATTAGGAAGAGAGAAGAGGGTTGCTTGGGGCTTTGCTAATGTGTGACACTCGTGACACTCTGGCTGCTGCCACAGCTTAGCCTGGCACAGGGACTCAGGGGTGTGTTTGTGTGTGATTTTGGCTGTTTGAACCTCTGGGCAGTGGAATTTTCTTGCTCTCTCAGCTGAGGCTCTCTTTCTCACTACCAGAAGTGCCTGGAATTACAAGTTTTCTGGCTGAATCTGTTCTCTCTCATGGCAGGTGTTTTTATAATGATTGTGATGTGGAAGAGCAGGAAACCTGCCAAGAAATCGGACTGAAGGCCCAGCTGACATGAGGAGAAGGTGCCCACCCTGTGGCATCGTAGCCAGGAAAAGACTTTTCCTGCAGCTCTGGGCAGACGCCTCCTCCAGGGCATCCAAGCTGCTCCCACGTTCCTTCCAGCAGAGACTAAACCACCTGTAGTTTACAACTTACTGACCAAAGGGAAGCAGGACTCATCCAAAGCTCATCAAGAGAGGGACCAGAGCCCTGCTGAGGGACCTGCTCCACAGCTGGGGCTGCCCTGCCCGGCCTCTGGACACTTCTTCCCCTCTGCTCTGGCCCTGCCCAGTAGTTTGTTCCTTCTAGGATTTTTTAAACGTTTACTTACAGTTCGTGGGGGTTTTTGGATTCAAATTTGAGAGGAAAGAAATGAGACTTCGGGCTTGGGAAGGGCAGGTTTGCATTCTCCTTTTGCTGCTGGCAAGGCTAATCATGGTGCTGGGGGCTCTTGCCTTTCAGAAGAGGGACCCCCGTGAGGCCAGATGTGCAGAGAATGCAGGGACAGCACTGCCCTGTGCATCCCCTCCTGCAGTCACCTGGCTGAGAGGGTGGCAAGGAGATGTCCTGGATCACAGGGAATTGTTTGGGTGTAGTTCCCATCACAGCTGTCAGTGCTGGCTGGGTTCCTGCCCTGGGATGAGCAGGCAGGTGTGGTGGCACCCTCCTTCCCCTGTGCAATTTCCTGCCCTGGCAGCTCCCCTGGACCACAGCAAGCAGGATCACCCTCAATAAAGGTCTGCAAGGTCTTAGTCCCTGTTCTCTGCCCGTGCCAAGGGATGCCACAGGATGGGTTCAACTGCATGGCCCTGGCAGTGCCCGACACCCTGCTGGTAAGGCCCTGCTGGTGGGGTCAGGCAGGGAAACACCAGAGAGAAGCTGGCCCAGACCAGGCCAGGTGTACCCAGCTTTGTGCTGGGAGCAGGTTTGGGGTGCTCTGACCCTTCTTGCATGTACTAGGAATTTTTGGAGAACAGCATATCCTGTCTCCCATCCTGCCAGGGGGTGATCCTCGTGGCTGGGGTGCCACAGTTCTTGGGCTGAACCTGGCTGCAGGAGTCACTGGGTGGTGAGGCTCTGGCTGGAGGTTTGCTTCCAGCTCTTGCAGAGCTGCCTGGCTGTGCCAGGCTGTTGCTCTTGCCTCCCTGAGGCCGAGTCCTTATCCCTTCATTCTCCTTTGCTGCTCCTCCTTGTGAGGAACCCCTCATTGTCCTTCCCAGCCCCTCACCCATTGGCGGGGGGTCAGCCCACCCCACGAGAGTGGGTTTGGGCTGGGGCAGGGGGAGGCAAAAGGGGGAAGAATTCCCTGGTGACTGAAGAGCTCCACATGTCTCCTCCCCCTGGCACTGCTTCCTGTGCAGAAGCGCCGTGGTGTCCCTGTCAGTGTCCTTTCTTCCTCCCAGTCCAGGCCTGTGCAGGACAGAGTCAGGAGCGGTTTCAAGGTTACATCTCATGTTTCTTTATCAGCAGTGGGAGAAATTAAAGCCCAGTGTCCCATCCTGGGCTGGCTGCAGCTCGCTCTGGGGACACATCTCTGGGGTACTGTGTGCTTTGACTGTGGCAAGAGGGGCCGCAGGTGACAGGTGGCCCCCAGGGCCATCAGATGGGGCCCGGGGCACCGAGGGCCCACCTGCCTCGGCCCCGCTCCTGAGCCGTTCCGGATCCCTGTGCTCCCTGGGCTCACCAGGGTCCGGCGTGGCTGGGAGCTGGTGGTGCACGGAGCTGAGAGAGGAGCTGGGGACGGGGGGCTGCAGGGACCCCCGGGCGGGAGTGGAGCCTGAGAGGGAAGAGCAGGAGTAGGGGTAGAGACATGGGGAGGGCGGTCCGGGGGCACACGGTAAGGAGAGGCGGGGGTCGGTACCGGGGTACACGGTGGGCGCGTCCCCGGGGCAGCCGGGCCGCGGGGCGGGGCGGTCGGGGGCGGTCCCGGTCCCGGCCCCGGCAGTGCCCGCTCGGCTCCGCCCCGCCGCAGCCCGCCAGCCCCGGTCCCCGCCCGGCCGGGATGCGGGACCCGCCGGCGGCGTCCGTGGGGGCTCCCGGCGCGGTGAGTGGGGCCCACACCGGGGGTGCAGCTGCGGGGGGACATCCCGGCCCAGAGCCCTGCCCGGCGGGGCGGCACCCGCGGGGGCCCGGGAGGAACTGGACAAGTGGGGGGATCCGGGGCATGAGGGTGCATGGGGGGGTCCCGGTTCCGGCCCCGGGGGGGTCCCGGCACGAGGAATGGGGGGGACACAGGGGCGTTGGGGACAGGGTGGAGGTGGATTCCCCTGGGGATCTTCCCCCCCGGGGATACCGCTGCTGAGCCCGCTCCAAATGCAGGGTGCGAGCCCCCACTCTCCGGGAGACCCCCGGACCCTGCCCGGTGACCCGCCAACCCCTCGAGGATGAAGACGCTGGTGAGTACCCGCAGGGACGGGGGACGAGGGGCCGGTGCAACTCCCCCAGTATCCGGGCGGCCGCTCGCCCCGAAAGCGATGCTGAGGTGGGGGGCTGAGCCCACATCTGCCGGAGCCCGTGGGCGGCGCTGAGCCCGTGGGGTGTGCGGGCATCGCCGCTGCAGGATGCGAGCCGGGCCCGGCACCCCCTCCGAGGGGCTGCCCCCCGCATGGCCGCGGGGCCACCGGCATCCGACGTGGGGCCGGTGCACGTGGCCAGGCCCGGAGAAACCTCCCCGCTGTGCTTCCAGGTCCGGCTCTTCCTCACGCTGGTGTGCGCAGCGGTGGTGGCGGTGCTGTACATCCTGCTGTCCTCCCTCGCCCGCCCGCAGCCCTGCTGCCAGGCCCCGGGGCAGCAGGGCAGCCCCGCGGCATCCACCCTCCGCAGCTTCCAGGGATACAGCCGCGTTCCCGACGGGAAGGTGCGCGGGGATGGGGCAGCGCTGGGGCAGCTCGACCCACCAGTGCCTCAGTTTCCCCTTCTTTAGGGAAGCGCAGACAGGGGCTGTGGTGTGTCCAGCCGCTGCGGGAGGGAAGGGGGAGCTGACGGTGCATCTCCCCACAGCCACTGGAGCGAGCGCTGTGCCGCCACTGCGCCGTCGTGTCCAGCTCGGGGCAGATGCTGGGCTCTCACCTGGGACAGGCCATCGATGGGCAGGAATGTGTCCTGCGCATGAACCACGCCCCCACCGCCGGCTACGAGGAGGATGTGGGGGCACGGAACACCATCCGGGTGGTCTCGCACACCAGCGTCCCGCTGCTGCTGAGGAACCAGCCCTACTTCTTCCAGCAGTCCCAGGAGACCCTCTACATCATCTGGGGGCCAGCAAAGAAGTTGAACAGGGAGAAGGTGGGCTCGACCTACCAGGCACTGCTGAAGGTGACGCAGACATACCCCCGGCTGCAGATCTACACCCTGACTGAGGAGAAGATGACATACTGTGACAACATCTTCCAGAATGAGACAGGGAAGAACAGGTACTGCTGGCTCCTGAGGGAGCTCCCATCGGTTCCCCTGGGGTGGCACCCGTTCCCCCCACACTGGGCACCCATAGCCCAGCCAGGCTGGGAGCACTGTGCCACCCACTCCAGCGCAGCCACGGTTCTTCACAGGATGAAATCCGGCTCCTTCCTGAGCACGGGCTGGTTCACCATGATCCTGGCCATGGAGCTGTGTGAGCAGATCCGTGTCTTCGGCATGGTCAGCGACAGCTACTGCAGGTGCGTGGGGGGCTGCGGAGGCAGGCAGGGGGTGGTCTGGTGTCCCCCCAAGTCCCACACACCCCCCATGCCCTCCTGCCAGGGAGAAGAACCACTCGAGTGTGCCATACCACTACTTCGAGAAGGGCCGGCTGGACGAGTGCAAGATGTACCTGATGCACGAGCGCGCCCGGCGCGCCGGGCACCGCTTCATCACTGAGAAGGCCATCTTCTCCCGCTGGGCCAAGAGGAGGAACATAGTCTTCATCCACCCATCCTGGGCGGGCGGGTAGGGTGCCAGCCATGAGGTGAGGCAGCGGGGACCCCGGCGGCGGGGCAGTTCTCATCCTGCACCAGCGTGTCTTGGCTCTGCCAGTGCCACAGTTGAATGCCTTTTGCCAAGCCCTGGAGCAGGGAGTCTCCACCTCTGCAGCAGCAGGGCCTGTTCCCCCAGCTGGTGGGTGGGCTGGGACCCCCCATGTCGGGGCATGGGGTGTGTGAGCTGGACCCATGGAGCCCCGTCAGCTCCGGACATCTGCCTGTATGGACCCAGGATGACCATGAAGGTTTTCCACCCACTCTTCTAGGAAGAATATTTAATGCAGGATTACACGCTCACCCTGCTGGGCTCCAGCAGGACAAGGGGCAGGAGAGCTCAACCCTGCCAAGGCCACAAATTGATGCCTCTCTCAGGGGTGAAGCTCTCCTGTGGTCCTTGTTCCACTTGTGCCCTGAAACCCAGTGCAGGGAGCCGGATTCAGGCTCCCTCATCCTGCTGCCTTCTGCTGCTCAGTGCCTGGGCGGGTCCCTGGAGCCCCCTGCATCCCCCCAGCTGGGAAGCCCTGGAGCCACATATGCCCTGGGGACTCCGAGTTGCCTTGTCACAAGTGCCCTTGGATTCAGACCAAAGCAAACGTGGCGATTAAAAGTGTTTTTAATTCAGTGGTGCCCCGTGTTGTGCCCCTTTGTGGCTGTGGAATGTGGGGACAGGGGAGACAACAGCTGATCAAAGGGCTGCTGGTGCCCAGCTCCACTGCCAGGCTATAAATAAGGGGGAGGTGACGAGGGGGTAGAGCTGAGCCTGAGCATGGAAGAGGGTGCTGAAAGCAGTCGAGATTATTTGGGAACCAGCAGCTGCATCTCCACAGGATGGGTGCTGGGTCTGGGCTGATCCTTGGCCTCACAGGGCTCAGCGCTGCTGGGCTGCAGGCAGGACACTGCCAGCTCCTGTGTCCCTGGAGAGATGGGACATGCCACAGGCACTTTTGTGGCCCTGAACCCATAGCAGCTTTTTGAACTCATAAGTGCCACAGGCCTGGGGGACCAGGAGAGAGAGGAGAAGCAGAGATGTTGGGGTGCAGTGAGGAGCGAATGGTCTGGGAACTTCTGGAAATGCTGCCAGGGCAGTTTCTCACAGGGAGTGCAGCACAGGAGCCTGTGGAGCTATTTTCCTCATACCCCAGCTGCTACAGCTTTTCCTCATACCTCAGTTGTCACAGCCCCATGCAGGGCAGGGCATCACTGGCACAGCGGAGCCAGAATCCCCCTGGACAGGCACCAGGGATACACGTGCCAGCAGTGGAGCTCCTTCCCTGCCCCACGAAACCCCTGAGAGAGGGGTCCTGCTCTGCCCAGCCAGCGCGGGGGAGGCCGCAGCATTCCAGAAATGTGCTGGGTCAGGCACCGCGAGCTGCTCCTGGCGCTGCCGGGCAGGGCTGGCCCCATCCTCGCACCGGGGGCGGGCAGGGCAAGGGGGCATCTCTGGCCTGCCCCGTCGGGATCTGGAACGGGGAGGACGGCACTGGCATCCCCGGATAGTCCCTATCCCGGGAGGGCGGCACTAGGACCCTGTGACTCTCCCTATC